>NC_074668.1:83777385-83977385 GCF_029448725.1 Salvelinus fontinalis
GGTCGGGTTAGGGTGGTCGGGTTAGGGTGGTCGGGTTAGGGTGGTCGGGTTAGGGTGGTCGGGTTAGGGTGGTCGGGTTAGGGTGGTAGGGTTAGGGGAGGTAGGGTTAGGCGGAAATAATGGAAACATACACAGTACCAGTCAAAAGTTTGGACACAGGGTTTTTATTTTTTAAATTATTTTCCCCCCCTACATTGTAGAATAATAGTGAAGACATCAAAACTATGAAATAACACATGTAGTACCCCCCCCCAAAAAAGTGTTAAACAAATAAAAAATATATTTGATATTCTTCAAAGTAGCCACCCTTTGCCTTGATGACAGCTTTGCACACTTGGCATTGTCAAACAGCTTCATGAGGTAGTCACCTGGAATGCATTTCAATTAACAGGTGTACCCAATTTATTTTCTTAATGCGTTTGAGCCAATCAGTTGTGTTGCGACAAGGTAGGGGTGGTATACAGAAGATAGCCCTATTTGGTAAAAGACCAAGTCCATACTATGCTTATTTGAGCTGTTCTTGGCAAAGGGAAACGACAGTCCATCATTACTTTAAGACATGAAGGTCAGTCAATGCGGAACATTAAGACCTTTGAAAGTTTCTTCAAGGTCAGTCGCAAAAACCATCTGGCCACAGGAAAGACCCAGAGTTACCTCTGCTGCAGAGGATAAATTCATTAGTTACCAACTTCAGAAATTGCAGCCCAAATAAATGCGTCACAGAGTTCAACAGACATCTCAACATGACTGCGTGAATCAGGCCTTCATGGTCAAAATGCTGCAAAGAAACCACTACTAAAAGGACACCAATAAGAAGAGAATTTCTTGGGCCAAGAAAACAATATTTTTTCTTCCAAATCGCCAAGTCTTCATGAGATGTAGAGTAGGTAAACGGATGATCTCCACATGTGTGGTTCCCACTTGCTGTGACACTATCAGTGATTTATTTAGAATTCAAGGCACACTTAACCAGCAAGGCTACCACAGCATTCTGCAGCGATACACCATCCCATTTGGTTTGCGCTTAGTGGGACTATCTTTTGTTTTTCAAAAGGACAATGATCCAAAACACACCTCCAGGCTGTGCAAGGGCTATTTGACCAAGAATAAGATTGATGGAGTGCTGCACCAGATGACCTGGCCTGCAGAGTGAAGGAAAAGCAGCCAACAAGTGCTCAGCAGGTGGGAAAGCATTCCAGGTGAAGCTGGTTGAGAGAATGCCAAGAGTACGCAAAACTGTCATCAAGGCAAAGGGTGGCTATCTCAAATATATTTTGATTTGTTGAACACTCTTTTGGTTACGCCATGATTCCATATGTGTTATTTCATAGTTTTGATGTCTTCACTAGTATTTCTACAATGTAGAAAATAGTAAAAATAAAGAAAAACCCTTGAGTAGGTGTGTCCTAACTTTTGACTGGTGCTGAATACATTTAAACACAGCCTGGTGTTAGTAACCCAGCTCACAATATAAACCCTGGAGATCATGTGATCGTGTTCTAACAATAGCTGCTGCAAACAGGAGCTGTATGGGGTGGGTTAGAAACACACTTTCCAATAATAGAGAGCACTTCCATTTGGAAAATAGTCTACACATGGTTCTCTCCAAGTATCAACTGCTGGAGGGTAAAAGTGAACTCTGCACTTGCAGTTACCAACTTTAAGTGTCATGTCATGTGAAAAATCTGCTTTGGCAGACCTCTGCATATGTAAAATATTGCTGTATGAAAAGTATCATTGATATTTGGAGAAAAGTCAGCATAGTGGAGAGATGAATGATTGGGCTGCTGGGAGCTCTGACAACGATGAGAACTCTGGGAGGAAGCCTGGGGACTGCACAGTGAAAGATAAGCAGACTGTCTCCATCTTGTCAGGGCCTGACTATAAATAATTGGATCTTATTAGGTGGTGTGCTGCAGGCAGAGCTCAGTCAGTGGCATGGCTACTGGCTATACCACTAGGCTTCACTGAGACTTCACTGAGTCCAGCCAATCAGCCTGCCTAAACAAGGACAAGACCATAGTGACTAGACAAGTGGGCAAGGATAAATCTTGAACTTATTTTGCATGGCTTGTTATTCATTCATGTTCTTTCACCACCTTTCATGAATCCACATCTCTTGTGATTCATATGATCAGACTGTTAAAACGGATCTCCTAGAGGTTCTGGAAAAAGCCATTTCAATAAAAACCTGTAGCATCTTTCAATTCACTTGTGAATGTAACCTATTTATTATGTACAACTAAACTACAGCTCAGACAACACCATTAGGCTATATCTAGTGGACTAGACAGTAGCAGTGTTTTCATGGATCATTTCGGCCCAAATCCACTTAAGTGCATGAGATATGGATGGGCCTCTGTGTAATCCAAGGGCAATCAGCTTGACTACGGATGTGTTGCACAGATGTAATCCCTCTGGTAATATCCACGATTTGAACTACAGACTTAGAGGGAAAGTACTCCAAAACAACAGACGACAACCCGGATACGGAGTACAAGGCTGTTGAGGATAAAAACCCTCCATGCCTGACAGATTGTGGGGGGGGTGGAGCTTTTCAGCTTAAATGCGCCAATGTCCTGCTTCGGAAAATTGAAAGATACTTAAATTTGACACAGCGGCATGGGACCTGCGTTTAAAATGAGCGCATCAATCTGTAGCCAGCACACATGACCAAATGCCCTCTCAGTATGCTTTAAGAATTCCTCTGTCGACACGGCACTCTGGCCAGAGTTCACGCCCACTCCCCGTACTGATCCTGGTGATGCATGGCCTTCCCAGGGGGCCAAGGGGGAGGGACGAGACACAGGAGGAAAGGAAGGACTCCATTGAAATGCTGCTAAGCATACTGCTGAGCTTAAAACAGCCTAGCCTTTAGCCCTGATAAGGGGGGGGGGGGGGGGGTTCTCAGTAATGTGAGAACATCCACTGCCCTTGGCCTCCACCCCAGCCTTGGCAACCTGGCCCCTGGGAGCATAGGGGCTACATTGTCTTTAGATGCTGTCCAGATAATGGCCCTCAGGGGTGGGAGGAGGAAGGCTGGCCCTGGCACTAGGGACTGTGAAGTCTGAAAGAACTGCTTTCAGGTTTAGTGGCCTCTGCTCTGAGTGGATGGTTTGGCTCCGGTCACCTTATGGTTGTCAGAACCCTTCCACTCAGAGTTTTTTTATAACACTGACTGGGCATCAATGTTGAGACAAAATGAAGAGGGCAGCTGCTGCTGCTAGCATGCTGATGATGTAGGACTACATGTGGCGTTTTGTTGGCTTCCAAGGGGTTGGGACGACATGCCATATTGGGCCCAACCTGCCCAGCCAGGTGGGGTTAGACGACTACGGCGAGCTTGACAAAACTATCATCAGATATACCGTCCAACTCTTCAGGCCATTTAAGTCCCAGGAATAGATCAGAGGCAGGTGCATGCCAGGCTTGCCAAGACCTGAAAATCATCTCAGTCCAAAAGATGGTTGAAATACAATGCATTGCTTCTAGGCAACATGAGCTATGTCAATACTTACAAACAGTCCTTGAAGACCAACAGAGACATAATAGTATGTCTAACCTTGGACCCCTTCAACATGTTGATTGACCTCTGCTCCAACCATCCAAGGTTAGACATGGACCCCTTCAACATGTTGATTGACCTCTGCTCCAACCATCCAAGGTTAGACATGGACCCCTTCAACATGTTGATTGACCTCTGCTCCAACCGTCCAAGGTTAGACATGAACATGTTGATTGACCTCTGCTCCAACCGTCCAAGGTTAGACATGAACATGTTGATTGACCTCTGCTCCAACCGGCCAAGGTTAGACATGGACCCCTTCAACATGTTGATTGATCTCTGCTCCAACCGTCCATGTCTAACCTTGGCTGGTTGGAGCAGAGGTCAATCGATATGTTGAAGGGGTTTACGTGTTGAGAAGTATCTTTGTGATCGAGGTCTCGGGACTGTAAACACAGAAGCCATGAGGAGGGAGGTCTCCTCGCAGCTTCTCCGGTCATCTCTGACATCACTCATAGGCGAGCTCCGATGACAGGCGTTTGCTCATAGGGTGAATGCTGGCAGCAGCTGCGCTGCATTGTTAACGTGTCAGAAATCTCTGGATGCAATAACAGCTGCTTCACAACTACCCAGGATACACCGTGCTCAAGAGTATCTCATTCTGCCTTGGAACGTCAGACTGCCAACATACCAGCTGGCCAGTTAGTTTGATGTGCATGTAAAAAAAAGGGGGGGGGAAATACTTTAACCCTTCACACAACAGCAAGAAAACAGAAAAGGGGGTGGTTGGATTGGCTACTTAGTTAAAGTACGCCTGCTAAAGCCAATCTCCTACTACAAGTTGAGTTTATAATGAAGAGAGCGCGGAAAGAGCAAAACAAGTGGGCCTAACATTGTTCTTCTAATGTGAGCAGAGGGTTTGTGTTGTTTTACTGATAACATGGAGGAGAAGGAGGAGGAAGCACATCCTGCAGGGTTTAGGTTTCCTGTCATTATCTCTCAATACAAAGGTATAGCGTCATTTAGGCAAAAGCATTCATGTCCTACGACCTTTGCCGCCATATCAAAACCACCATCTGCAGTACACAAAGGGTGCTAGTGATGATTATTCAGCACTGTAACAATATTGGAACCTCACAAGCACCTAAAAGTATGTTTTCATTGGTATGCTTAGGCTATATCAAGTGTGTATGAATACCAAGAGGGGAAAAACAATATTCTAATGCCAGCAGACCTTTTCTTTTTAATGGCAGTCCTCTGGAAGTTCTAGACTTTCTCTAGCTACCTGCTTATCTCCCAGCTGGTTCCAGAGCAGAATAAACCCTTCATGACATGGCAGCCCACTGTAGCAGCAGAGCCCGGGGATGGGCCGACCACTGTAGCAGCAGAGCCCGGGGATGGGCAGCCCACTGTAGCAGCAGAGCCCGGGGATGGGCCGACCACTGTAGCAGCAGAGCCCGGGGATGGGCCGACCACTGTAGCAGCAGAGCCCGGGGATGGGCCGACCACTGTAGCAGCAGAGCCCGGGGATGGGCCGACCACTGTAGCAGCAGAGCCCGGGGATGGGCCGACCACTGTAGCAGCAGAGCCCGGGGATGGGCCGACCACTGTACCAGCAGAGCCCGGGGATGGGCCGACCACTGTACCAGCAGAGCCCGGGGATGGGCCGACCACTGTAGCAGCAGAGCCCGGGGATGGGCCGACCACTGTAGCAGCAGAGCCCGGGGATGGGCCGACCACTGTAGCAGCAGAGCCCGGGGATGGGCCGACCACTGTAGCAGCAGAGCCCGGGGATGGGCCGACCACTGTACCAGCAGAGCCCGGGGATGGGCCGACCACTGTACCAGCAGAGCCCGGGGATGGGCCGACCACTGTAGCAGCAGAGCCCGGGGATGGGCAGCCCACTGTAGCAGCAGAGCCCGGGGATGGGCAGCCCACTGTAGCAGCAGAGCCCGGGGATGGGCAGCCCACTGTAGCAGCAGAGCCCGGGGATGGGCAGCCCACTGTAGCAGCAGAGCCCGGGGATGGGCAGCCCACTGTAGCAGCAGAGCCCGGGGATGGGCAGCCCACTGTAGCAGCAGAGCCCGGGGATGGGCAGCCCACTGTAGCAGCAGCCCACTGTAGCAGCAGAGCCCGGGAATGGGCAGCCCACTGTAGCAGCAGAGCCCGGGGATGGGCAGGCCACTGTAGCAGCAGAGCCCGGGGATGGGCAGCCCACTGTAGCAGCAGAGCCCGGGGATGGGCAGCCCACTGTAGCAGCAGAGCCCGGGGATGGGCAGCCCACTGTAGCAGCAGAGCCCGGGGATGGGCAGCCCACTGTAGCAGCAGCCCACTGTAGCAGCAGAGCCCGGGAATGGGCAGCCCACTGTAGCAGCAGAGCCCGGGGATGGGCAGGCCACTGTAGCAGCAGAGCCCGGGGATGGGCAGCCCACTGTAGCAGCAGAGCCCGGGGATGGGCAGACTTGTTCTTATCCCTCAGATTTATTTTCCAGCAGAAAACAGCAAACAGCCATCATTGCGATAACGCTCCAGCGCCGGTGAGCTGCCCTTGGGGAGGTATCGGAGCAGAAGTCCCGGTGTTTGTGCAGCCAGGTGTTCCAGACCCAACTACACACTCATGACATTTTCAGTGGTCTCTGGGTGAATTCAGGCAGGGGCTCAGACTGCTGTAAATAATAAGCTCTGGCTGGCTGGAGCTCAGGGGCCTGTTAACTCCTATTGTGTCGGAGACGAGAAGGGTGTCCGTGTGTGTGTCGGCGTGTGTGTGTGTGAGGCAGCTCGTTAGAAAAGACAAACACGCCTCCCACAAATGTGCTCCACTGTAGGTCGTCTCACTCCTCTTCATCAGTTAATGCATGACTCACTCACTAACATTTAGGCGTTGACAGCATCACTACCAAGGTTGAGGCCAAATTCTCCCTTGGTGGTGCCTCAACACAAAGGAAGCGACCACAGCTCAGCTTGAATAAGTCACACTGATGACAGAGTATTAATATGCACCACAGTGCATGTACCATCCACAACATATTCAAATGTCTGTTCTGTAATCGTGGTAACACCCCTACACATGCCCTTTCAAGTCTTCAGATGCCTGCTGCTGCCTGGGCGTAAGAACACACCGTCACAGCGAGTTGGATCTCAGAGGAGTAGAGAAGGAGGGGGGGGGGGGGGGGGGGGGGGGTGCAGAGGGAGGGAGCTAGCCCTTCATCACATATTAAAACACATCTTCTGTTAGCAATGAGTACACATTCTGCCCAAAACACCTGCTCCGTCGCCCAGTCAGACATTGGCACACGAAAGCAAATCTGGTGCGTTCTTCACTAAAGGATGCCAGTCCTCTGGGTGGAAAGGTTATGTCTCTGACTGACTGGATATAGATCATCCTGCAGAGAAGGAGAGCATCCTGCAACTCCACCTTGTGAAATAATGAATCAGAGTGCAAAGGGATTCACCAACAGAGTCAGTGGTGAGCTACGTTCACCATTATAACATGTTAGTCATATTTCAACACATATTTCAAGAAGTTTAGAAAAAAAAACAAAGAGATTTGTCAAAGCAGAAGCTCTAAAAACCAGATGGCCAGTTTTCCCAGAGTAGTGTGCGTCTCCATTTACCATCTGACCAGGCCTCTCAGGGGAGTAGCAGGACTTCCAGC
Organism: Salvelinus fontinalis; assembly: GCF_029448725.1. NCBI lineage: Eukaryota > Metazoa > Chordata > Actinopteri > Salmoniformes > Salmonidae > Salvelinus > Salvelinus fontinalis. The sequence continues at coordinate 83,784,546 of NC_074668.1, forward strand.
AGCTCAATAGCCTGCTGGACTCCAGCCTTGTTAATCATTCATGGGTGTGGATGCCCTGGCCACTCCAACAGCGCCCAGCAGACCTCACATTGGACTACAGTAAGAGTCTTATTCAAATCAAAACTCAGATCCAGATGTTTGTAGTGGAAAACAGAATAGCATATAGGCTATTCTAGTCTAACCCTGTGAGAATGTGTATTAATACAGGTTTTAAAAGAGTTTACTGTGTGAGAACTCCAACCCCAAGATGATATTCTTCAGACCTCTAACGACCCAAAGATTCGTATGGGCGTTTACAAATGTAAAAAAAAATGAAAGTACAAATTTGAATTGAAAAAACGATGCCTGTTTCAAGGCCAGGTAAGGCTGAGATCTCATCTACACACGTAGTCGGGTAAGGCTATCTACACGTAGGATTTACCCTCTAAAGCTGGGCCTATATAATTGAGTAAAGATGTGTTCTGCCGATTTTAGCAGAGGCAGGTCTGTACCGGCCAGCCGGTGTTTCCCGTCTGTGCCTTGATAACACAAGACTTAAGCACCCGGTCTTTCTTACCTGCCATTGGCCCTGCACTCCACTGGGCTTCTTCTCTCTATTACATTCCGTCTGTTGAATCACCATAACAAACACACTGAGCTAACAAATTAACTTCGATGTGGCCAACAAAGTAATAATTTCACATTAGTGCTGCACAATGAAACGTTGTTTATCTCTCTCAGAGCAGGCAGAGAATGGAGGAAATTGCTTTGAAGTGAATGCCTCGGTCCAACTCATCGCTAGTCCAGGGATTAGGAAGGCTATTACCAAAAAGCGTACAATATTAGAGACCTACAGGGGGGATTAAACATGCTCCTAATCAACTGGAGAAGAGACGATAGAAAAATAACCACCCTTCAATGCCATTACTGTGACCTTTGCACATCATTTAGAAGCAGTGCACAACAACAAGTAGCCTCTGCAGCAGCAGAACAGAATATGATTTAGGGACGGAGCAGGGCATGGTATCCTTTCACACTGAGGCTTACATGGTTAAAACCTCATGACATAGCAGGGTTACAGATATTGGGACCTTGAACATGTGACATATCCCCTCCGGGCGAGTCATTTGCATGAAGAGGTGGCATAAATAAAGCAACCCGTGGGGCTGTAGGAGATACAGCTTTGATCAGCGTCTGTGAATCTACCCAAGTCCCGTGCTCTCGCTCCATGCAGACTTCCAATTACCAGCCTGATACAGGCTAATGAATCCAGAGCACGTTCAAAGACTTCTCCTTTCCTTTTGCTATCAACTTGATACGGTTTGGGTTTAGGGAAATCCGTCACAGCTCTGCTTACTCAATTAAGATCAGGTCAGATTGGGTCAGCATTAACACAGTTCTATGGTTCCAAAGTAAGTTACTTTTGAAAAATGACATGTACAGAGTTCTCGGAAAGTATTTCACACCTGTTGACTTTACACATTTGTGGTAGAGCCTGAATTTAAAACGGATTCAAATTAGATTGTGTCGCTGGTCTACACACAATACCCTATAAAATGTGGAATTATGTTTTTAGAAATGTTTACAAATTAATACAAAATGAAAAGCTGAAATGTCTTGAGTCAATAAGTATTCATCCCCTTTAATGGCAGGCATAAATAAGTTCAGGAGTAAACACTTGCTTAATGAGTCACATTAGTTGCATGGACTCACTGTGTGCAATAGTGTCTAACATGATTGTTTAATGACTACCTCATCTCTGTACCCCACACATACACATATTTGTAAGGTCCCTCAGTCGCGCAGTGAATTTCTAACACAAATTCAACCACAAAGACCAGGGAGGTTTTCCAATGCTTGACCAAGAAGGGCATTGAATATATCCCTTTGAGAATGGAGAAGTTATTAATGACACTTGGATAGTGTATCAATACACCCAGTCACTACAAAGATAGACTCCCTTCGAAACTCAGCCGTCGGAGAGGAAGGAAACCGCTCAGGGATTTCACCATGAGGGCAATGGTGACTTTAAAACAGCTACAGATTTGAATGGCTGTGACAGGAGAAAACTGAGGATGGATCAACATTGTAGTTACTCCACAATACTAACCTAATTGACCGAGTGAAAAGGAAGCCTGTACAGAATAAAAATATTCCATAACATGCATCCTGTTTCCAACAAGGCACTAAAGTAAAACTACTAGAAATGTGGCAAAGAAATGAACTTGCTTTCCTGAATACAAAGCGTGATGTTTGGAGCAAACCCAACACTACACATTACTGAGTACCACTCTTCATATTTTCAAGCAGGTGGTGCCTGCATCATAGGTATGCTGGTCATTGGCAAGGACTAGGGAGGTTTCTATTTTAAAAAATGGAATAAAGCTAAGCACAAGCAAAATCCTAGAGGAAAACCTGGTTCAGTCTGCTTTCCACCAGACACTGGGAAATGAATTAACCTTTCAGCAGGACAATAACCTAAAACAGAAGGCCAAATCTACACTGGGGTGTTGGCTGAGTAACAGGTTTGACCTAAATCTGCATGAAAATATATATGTCAAGACCTAAAAATGGTTGTCTAGTAATAATGAACAACTTACTTGACAGAACTTGGAGAATTATGAAAATATTATTATTTTTTTTTAAATGGGCAAATGTTGCACAATCCACGTGTGGAAAGCTCTTATAGACTTACCCAGAAAGACTCAAAGGGGATTCTAACATGTATTGACACAGGGGTGTGAATACTTATGTAAATGAGCTATTTCTGTAATTTTCTAAAATCATGTTTGCTCTGTCATTATGGGGTAGTGTGTAGATGGGTGAGGAGAAAAATACATTTTGAAAATCAAGCTGTAACATGTGGAATAAGTCAAGGGGTATGAATACTTTGAAGGCACTGCAGGTACTCACCCTGATCCATTCACCAGAAAACAGCCAACAGATCAGTCATGTCCACGGCCACGGCTTCCCCTGGATCTAATTCATCTGGCCATCTACCTCACCGGCCGACTCCTCACCAACTGCAACAAAAACATCATATTGACTTGCAGACTAACATTACGACAAATCCCAGTACGCAGTATGCAGAAAGTAAACAGCATAGTGGGTCAATTTCCACAAGAACTAAGAGCGTTTGAGCATGAGGCTCAACTTCTTCAAATGCTGATGCTCCAGATTCTCAACTAGTCTAAAGGCAAGTTTAATTGCTTCTTTAAATCAGAACAGTTTTCAGCTGTGCTAACATAATTGCAAAAGGGTTTTCTAATGATCAATTAGCCTTTTAAAATAAAACACTTGGATTAGCTAACACAACATGCCATTGGAACACAGGACTGATGGTTGCTGATAATTGGCCTCCGTACGCCTATGTAGATATTCCATAGAAAATCTGCCGTTTCCAGCTACAATTGTCATTTACAACATTAAAAATGTCCACACTGTATTTCTGATCAATACATGTTATTTTAAAAATGGACCCCCCCCAAAAAAAAATTGGAAAGAAAAGCACGAGGACATTTCTAAGTGACCCCAAACTTTTGAACGGTAGTGTAGTTGAGAAGGAAATGCTGATTATGTGAGGTGGAACTGAAGTACAGTAATGGTAGTACAGGTTCAATGCTGAACCATCTGAAAAGACCCTGAAACCTGAAAAGACTCTGAGACCCAAACCACCTGAAAAGGACCCTGAAACACAACATTCCCGCTGAACCACCTGAAACGGACCCTGAAACACAACATTCCCGCTGAACCATCTGAAAAGGACCCTGAAACACAACATTCCCGGTGAACCATCTGAAAAGGACCCTGACACACAACATTCCCGCTGAACCATCTGAAAAGGACCCCGACACACAACATTCCCGGTGAACCATCTGAAAAGGACCCCGACACACAACATTCCCGCTGAACCATCTGAAAAGGACCCCGAAACACAACATTCCCGGTGAACCATCTGAAAAGGACCCTGAAACACAACATTCCCGCTGAACCATCTGAAAAGGACCCTGAAACACAACATTCCTGCTGAACCATCTGAAAGACCCTGACACAACATTCCTGCTGAACCATCTGAAAGACCCTGACACAACATTCCTGCTGAACCATCTGAAAGACCCTGAAACACAACATTCCTGCTGAACCATCTGAAAGACCCTGAGACACAACATTCCTGCTGAACCATCTGAAAGACCCTGAGACACAACATTCCTGCTGAACCATCTGAAAGACCCTGAGACACAACATTCCTGCTGAACCATCTGAAAGACCCTGAGACACAACATTCCTGCTGAACCATCTGAAAGACCCTGAGACACAACATTCCTGCTGAACCATCTGAAAGACCCTGAAACACAACATTCCTGCTGAACCATCTGAAAGACCCTGAGACACAACATTCCTGCTGAACCATCTGAAAGACCCTGAAACACAAGATTCCTGCTGAACCATCTGAAAGACCCTGAAACACAAGATTCCTGCTGAACCATCTGAAAGACCCTGAGACACAACATTCCTGCTGAACCATCTGAAAGCACCCTGAAACACAACATTCCCGCTGAACCATCTGAAAGCACCCTGAAACACAACATTCCCGCTGAACCATCTGAAAGACCCTGAGACACAACATTCCTGCTGAACCATCTGAAAGACCCTGAGACACAACATTCCTGCTGAACCATCTGAAAGACCCTGAGACACAACATTCCTGCTGAACCATCTGAAAGACCCTGAAACACAACATTCCTGCTCAACCATCTGAAAGACCCTGAGACACAACATTCCTGCTGAACCATCTGAAAGACCCTGAGACACAACATTCCTGCTGAACCATCTGAAAGACCCTGAGACACAACATTCCTGGCAACAGCGCAGCTGCATTGTGAATTTTATAACATTTGTATTTAACTAGTCAAGTCAGTTACCAAAGTATTATTTACAATGACGGACTACTCCAGCCAAACCCTGACGACGCTGGGCCAATTGTGCGCCGCCCTATGGGGCTCTCAATCAAAGCCGGATGTGATACAGCCTGGATTCAAACCAGGTACTATAGTGACGTTTCATGCACTGAGATGCAGTGCCTTAGACCGCTGCGCCACTCAGGAGCTTATTGTTTTTAGTTTTTTCAACATTAAGAAAATGTTTGTTTGTCACATCCCTAATAGTGACTACCTACCGATGATGACTTACTAAATATAGGTCTAAAACTCCAGGAAATAAGTTACGGCTTATTTAAAAAAAAAGTATGAATGTATGTACTTGTAAGTCGCTCTGGATAAGAGCGTCTGCTAAATGACTTAAATGTAAAATGTAAAACATATGATCACATTCTAATAAGGTTAACATTTTGGATGAGTTACCAGGCAGACATCTTTGGTTGTTTCAAAAATTGTCCCTAACAACATGAAAGCATAACGCCCTAACAACCAAGGGAGACAACTACAAGGACTGTAGAGCAGAGAATGTTGTGTGTGTTAGCTCGACTCCGTCCAGCACAGTGGGCGGCAGACATTTAGGACTTGGACCACTGACAGGGAACATCAAGCATTCACAGACCAAGACAGGGCTCTATCAGTGTCTGCCATCATCAGGCCTACATCGGGAGATCAGACAACTCCTGGGCAAACATGGCCAGAGAGAAATGTGTCTGTGGGAAAGGAGAGTCTTCTAGTACAGTGCTGATAGGGATGAAAGGCTGTGATGAGTCTCTTAAAAGAAACATGCATGGATTACATCTCTACAATCAAATTAGGCCAATCAAACAGCCAGCCTCATCCTCTGGCCTCTCATTGATGTTCATTGGACAAAAAGGCTTAGAAATATCAGACAGAATGAGATCTATTTGAAGAGAACATAAAGGTCACTCAGACATATGTATCCATACCATGAAAGTTCAACATGAAAGGCAGACTCCATGGAGGTGGAGTTCACTGGTTAAATATAAATCTGGAATATTGAAGCTCCATGTTCTCCTCTATTCAGAGGCCTATTCAGCAAAGGTCAAATGTGCCCAAACTGTGCTGCATCAAATACAAATGATTCATTGTAAATCACTTAAAAACACCCTCTTTGGCTAATCCTGTACCGTTTGGTGGACAAGATTAGAGCCAAAATTGGTAGGATGTTGGTTCACAGCAGCAACCAGTGGAACTGATACAAATTGTATTCAAAATGTGGGTCATAAACATGTTGCGATTAAAACGTTCAGGCGACACAATCTTTGGAATAACAGGCTATGGGTAATCTTAGCGAGATCAGCTTTCACCAGAGCATGAGAATTTAGCAGGATATTTATAACATGATCCTCATGCTGAGGCTATCCTAATCCAATGAGTATTGACGTCCATCTTCCGTCTTACTGAAATCAGTACTACTGACTGTGCCCGGGCATTTAGCCTATTAATTAATATTAATATTAATATTAATTTAGCCTATTAATAGTAATTTGTCAAATCAGACGATAATATCTAATTGTTCACCACAGGGTTTGTTACAAAGTTCAACACCACACTTCAAGATTGGCAGGGTGAATGACGTTAATGTTGGCCTTTTTACAGGAGAATTGATCATGCAATAATCAGATCACGCTGCACTTTCCCTTTGTTGGAGGTTAAAACACAATCCATTAACAGGCGTAATGTTTGATCGCTCTTCCACAGCCTTTTCAGTCACACGTTTTGAGGGAAAGCAAAATGATTGCCGTAATGCTTTTTGACCAGGGGTAAATGATTGTCTTACATCAATAGCCAATGACTTAAGGCTCTGAATGACCCATAAATGATGCGGAGGAAACAAACACATATTTGTAATTGCAACCATGATGAATTTACAGGCGTCTCAACCACTAGGTCATTAATGTACTGCCAATCCATCATGAGCAATGTGTAGAAAGTGACAGGGATACTTCACCCTGCAATTAATCGCGCCCCTATAACGTTCCTACAGCGGAGGCGGAAAGGGCTGTTAAATAAAAGACGGTGTTAAATCACCGCGCAAAGAGAGACGATCAATCTTTTATCAAAACGGGCTTATCGACAAAGCACTCTAATCAGGTATTAGAAAGTTTATAACAGCTGGTAACATACAAGCCCTGGTGTGGGCACGGTGTTACATAGTGGAGCGGATGCTTGAAGAACAAAGAGAGAATCTTCAGTCAAGGTTAAGATGGGGTGGAGAAGGAAGGTGGATGTTTGATTGGGGCCGAGCTGTGTGGCAGGATTTTTCGTAGAATTACCCCAAATTATAATATTTAATTGCATTTGATCTATTGATCTAGCCATCGGACCAGAGCAGGTACTGACACACCATGGAGGCTATAGAAGACAAAAATCACACACAAAAAATCTGGGCCAAGAGGCTGTTGAAGTCTTGACTGTCGCAAATATACCTTGTGATTCTAAATCATATGACTCGTAATTCTAAATTATATCTCCATGCATTTAGTGCTGGTTTAATACAGAAGCTAAATCTGTCTTGGTAATTAAACAGCACAATGCTGTACTATCATGCACAATCATGTGTTGAAGGCCTGGTTGGACAGGTCTGGGTGGTGAAGGCCTGGTTGGACAGGTCTGGGTGGTGAAAGCCTGGTTGGACAGGTCTGGGTGGTGAAGGCCTGGTTGGACAGGTCATGTGTTGAAGGCCTGGTTGGACAGGTCTGGGTGGTGAAGGCCTGGTTGGACAGGTCATGTGTTGAAGGCCTGGTTGGACAGGTCATGTGTTGAAGGCCTGGTTGGACAGGTCATGTGTTGAAGGCCTGGTTGGACAGGTCATGTGTTGAAGGCCTGGCTGGACAGGTCATGTGTTGAAGGCCTGGCTGGACAGGTCATGTGTTGAAGGCCTGGTTGGACAGGTCATGTGTTGAAGGCCTGGTTGGACAGGTCATGTGTTGAAGGCCTGGTTGGACAGGTCATGTGTTGAAGGCCTGGTTGGACAGGTCATGTGTTGAAGGCCTGGTTGGACAGGTCATGTGTTGAAGGCCTGGTTGGACAGGTCATGTGTTGAAGGCCTGGTTGGACAGGTCATGTGTTGAAGGCCTGGTTGGACAGGTCATGTGTTGAAGGCCTGGTTGGACAGGTCATGTGTTGAAGGCCTGGTTGGACAGGTCATGTGTTGAAGGCCTGGTTGGACAGGTCATGTGTTGAAGGCCTGGTTGGACAGGTCATGTGTTGAAGGCCTGGTTGGACAGGTCATGTGTTGAAGGCCTGGTTGGACAGGTCATGTGTTGAAGGCCTGGTTGGACAGGTCATGTGTTGAAGGCCTGGTTGGACAGGTCATGTGTTGAAGACCTGGTTGGACAGGTCATGTGTTGAAGGCCTGGTTGGACAGGTCATGTGTTGAAGGCCTGGCTGGACAGGTCATGTGTTGAAGGCCTGGCTGGACAGGTCATGTGTTGAAGGCCTGGCTGGACAGGTCATGTGTTGAAGGCCTGGCTGGACAGGTCATGTGTTGAAGGCCTGGTTGGACAGGTCATGTGTTGAAGGCCTGGTTGGACAGGTCATGTGTTGAAGGCCTGGTTGGACAGGTCATGTGTTGAAGGCCTGGTTGGACAGGTCATGTGTTGAAGGCCTGGTTGGACAGGTCATGTGTTGAAGGCCTGGTTGGACAGGTCATGTGTTGAAGGCCTGGTTGGACAGGTCATGTGTTGAAGGCCTGGTTGGACAGGTCATGTGTTGAAGGCCTGGTTGGACAGGTCATGTGTTGAAGGCCTGGTTGGACAGGTCATGTGTTGAAGGCCTGGTTGGACAGGTCATGTGTTGAAGGCCTGGTTGGACAGGTCATGTGTTGAAGGCCTGGTTGGACAGGTCATGTGTTGAAGGCCTGGTTGGACAGGTCATGTGTTGAAGGCCTGGTTGGACAGGTCATGTGTTGAAGGCCTGGTTGGACAGGTCATGTGTTGAAGGCCTGGTTGGACAGGTCATGTGTTGAAGGCCTGGTTGGACAGGTCATGTGTTGAAGGCCTGGTTGGACAGGTCATGTGTTGAAGGCCTGGTTGGACAGGTCATGTGTTGAAGGCCTGGTTGGACAGGTCATGTGTTGAAGGCCTGGTTGGACAGGTCATGTGTTGAAGGCCTGGTTGGACAGGTCATGTGTTGAAGGCCTGGTTGGACAGGTCATGTGTTGAAGGCCTGGTTGGACAGGTCATGTGTTGAAGGCCTGGTTGGACAGGTCATGTGTTGAAGGCCTGGTTGGACAGGTCATGTGTTGAAGGCCTGGTTGGACAGGTCATGTGTTGAAGGCCTGGTTGGACAGGTCATGTGTTGAAGGCCTGGTTGGACAGGTCATGTGTTGAAGGCCTGGTTGGACAGGTCATGTGTTGAAGGCCTGGTTGGACAGGTCATGTGTTGAAGGCCTGGTTGGACAGGTCATGTGTTGAAGGCCTGGTTGGACAGGTCATGTGTTGAAGGCCTGGTTGGACAGGTCATGTGTTGAAGGCCTGGTTGGACAGGTCATGTGTTGAAGGCCTGGTTGGACAGGTCATGTGTTGAAGGCCTGGTTGGACAGGTCATGTATTGAAGGCCTGGTTGGACAGGTCATGTGTTGAAGGCCTGGTTGGACAGGTCTGGGTGGTGAAGGCCTGGTTTGACAGGTCTTGTGTTGAAGGCCTGGTTGGACAGGTCTGGGTGGTGAAGGCCTGGTTGGACAGGTCATGTGTTGAAGGCCTGGTTGGACAGGTCATGTGCTGAAGGCCTGGTTGGACAGGTCATGTGCTGAAGGCCTGGTTGGACAGGTCATGTGTTGAAGGCCTGGTTGGACAGGTCTGGGTGGTGAAGGCCATTTAGAGATGCTACTAATATCAAATACAACTCCCCATGGCCACCTTGAAGATGATAGGCATGATAAACCACTATGCTTCTTTTTTGACCCACATTGCAACAGGGAACCTCAAAACCCTGTTAGACTGAAGGAGGCACTAGAGGCAGGGTATGAGTGGCCAGCTGAACACTGCCTCAAGATACTAGAGGAGAGGCACTAGAGGCAGGGTATGAGTGGCCAGCTGAACACTGCCTCAAGATACTAGAGGAGAGGCAGGGTATTAGTGGCCAGCTTAACACTGCCTCAAGATACTAGAGGAGAGGCACTAGAGGCAGGGTATGAGTGGCCAGCTGAACACTGCCTCAAGATACTAGAGGAGAGGCACTAGAGGCAGGGTATTAGTGGCCAGCTTAACACTGCCTCAAGATACTAGAGGAGAGGCACTAGAGGCAGGGTATGAGTGGCCAGCTTAACACTGCCTCAAGATACTAGAGGAGAGGCACTAGAGGCAGGGTATGAGTGGCCAGCTTAACACTGCCTCAAGATACTAGAGGAGAGGCACTAGAGGCAGGGTATTAGTGGCCAGCTTAACACTGCCTCAAGATAGTCACCTGAAATGAAGTAGGATAACAGAGCAGTGGTCTTCCAAGTGGCTACGATTAGACAAATAGTACTTACATGCACCGTTAGCCAAAAAACCTAACTATTCTGCACTCAACGAGGGCAATTTAAAAATGGCTATTTCCTTAAAACCATGGGTACTCCATTTTATAAATAGGGATAATAGTTATTTTTTATTCAATCCCTTTGAATTCAGAAAACATGTTGGCAAGCAAGATGGTCAAATCAATAATCCACAGCAATATGGAAATCTCTACTCCTACAGGGCTAGACAGCTGTAATCGTAGCCAAGAAGCAAGGAGATAACTCATTTTAATTTAAGTAAACTACACAGAAAGCGGCTCAGTCCTCCGACTCCCTGGGCAGAGAGCGGCTCAGTCCTCCGACTCCCTGGGCAGAGAGCGGCTCAGTCCTCCGACTCCCTGGGCAGAGAGCGGCTCAGTCCTCCGACTCCCTGGGCAGAGAGCGGCTCAGTCCTCCGACTCCCTGGGCAGAGAGCGGCTCAGTCCTCCGACTCCCTGGGCAGAGAGCGGCTCAGTCCTCCGACTCCCTGGGCAGAGAGCGGCTCAGTCCTCCGACTCCCTGGGCAGAGAGCGGCTCAGTCCTCCGACTCCCTGGGCAGAGAGCGGCTCAGTCCTCCGACTCCCTGGGCAGAGAGCGGCTCAGTCCTCCGACTCCCTGGGCAGAAAGCGGGTGTTTGTTGTGCGTCACTCCCCCTCTCTCCAGGCACCAACGTGGCACTCTCCCTCTAGACGTGTCCCTCGTCTTTCCCACAGGAATGAACATCTGGACACAGCCAGGCCCAACCTCAGTCAGGCCACATACGGCCATTTCCTCACACACAGAGGTGAGAAAAAAGGCATGCAAGCCTTCTTAACAAACCATTCCTAAGCCTTGGGATGTGTAATGTTTAAGAAGCAGAATGGTTGTTCAACATGATCCAGGGATCTCAGTTCCTGCAGAGAGGTAGCTTAGCACATCTCTGGACTGTAATCTTTACCGTGACACTTATCATAGCCTTCATCAAGTGTCCTTTCATCTAACACTACAAAGCAGGGGGTTGACACCTTGCACACATGCAATGACTCAACCAGGCTCTAACCTACCCTTCACTTTGTACATGGTGTAAAGAGGGGGGGGTCTATTACGTTAAGGATCCTCACATTAAGTGTTCACATTGGCAGTTTGAAGTGACTCAAATACCAAAAAATTGCTTCTCTGATTCTAATCTGTTAGTTTTCCTAGTCTGAACCTACGGCCAAAAAAGCACATGGACTGTTATTTCAAGCCAGATTTCAAACCACCTTCATAGCCTACACGACTGCACACACACCCGGCATTACTATGACAACTAGCTTGGCCATGTGAGCTAATGACTGCTGTCTGAACACATACAAATCCTATTTGGTAACTTCTAACTTCCGGTTTGGACAGTCAGTATTCTAAAACTAATTTAGACATTCAAGCCTCGTTCACACTGCAGGCCTAAGTATGATGTTACTGCATTGTAAATTCCAGACACTCCTTCTTTCCTGGCGCTCCGAGCGAGCATCCATCAGGACTTCTACTCAGGGTGTGTGTGGGCCTGTGATGGTCCATCTGCTCTGCAGTCATAACACTCATGGTCTTGATAGCTGGCTAATCATTAACTAATCAAGCCATGGACATTAACAGTGGCAGGCATCATTGGCCATCTGATACACAGAGCAGTGTCCAGGAAACCTGAGTAGGTGAAACAAAGAGCCAACATGACAGCGATATATCTGCTTCCTGAGACCACACACACACACACACACACACACACACAGCTCAAATCTGATTCAGAATGAAGATCCCAGAGTCAGTCAGTCACACAGCCAGCTCAGTTCTGATTCAGAACATAGATCCCAGAGTCAACCAGTCATACAGCCAGCTCAGTTCTGATTCAGAACATAGATCCCTGAGTCAACCAGTCACACAGCCAGCTCAGTTCTGATTCAGAACATAGATCCCTGAGTCAACCAGTCACACAGCCAGCTCAGTTCTGATTCAGAACACAGATCCCAGAGTGGGTCAGTCATACAGCCAGCTCAGTTCTGATTCAGAACATAGATCCATGAGTCAACCAGTCACACAGCCAGCTCAGTTCTGATTCAGAACACAGATCCCTGAGTCAACCAGTCACACAGCCAGCTCAGTTCTGATTCAGAACATAGATCCCAGAGTGGGTCAGTCATACAGCCAGCTCAGTTCTGATTCAGAACATAGATCCCCAAGTCAACCAGTCACACAGCCAGCTCAGTTCTGATTCAGAACATAGATCCCAGAGTGGGTCAGTCACACAGCCAGCTCAGTTCTGATTCAGAACATAGATCCCAGAGTGGGTTGAGCTGAAGATCTAAACAGAAGTTCTAGCGCGTCAGTAGACTCTTCAGTGACAGGAGTCCATCACATATTCTGAAGGAATGAACACTCCCTTCATTGCACACCTTCCCATTTCAAGTGATTTGGCTGTCATTTTCACAGAAACGCAAAAAGAAAAACAGCTGAGAAATTACACATACAGCACGAAGACAGATCTATGACATTTACTGTGGAACGTCGAAAGAATGAATCAAAGCAAAGTATTCCAGGGTCTGCTTCCTGTATCAGGGAAGGAAAGACTGAGCTAAAACCTTGTAACGCAATTAAGGTTTAAGTTCGGCTGGCGGCTCACCAGTGTGCTCGCATACTCCCTTAAAAAGACCTCCTGAAAAACAAGAAAGAAATCTGAAATAGTACTGTTTGGCTAATTTGAGATGCTGTAGCGAGTACACACTTCCTCAAAATAGTCAGAGTTAATCTAAGATAACAGGAAATCTGTAATTGACGTTTTTGACGAGAAAATCTTAAAGTCACGCAACTTTACATTTAGATGTTTGGTGCGGTATTTCTCCCCCCCAAAAATTGCATGAAAACGAGTCATCTCTCATTGAATGACAACAAAGACTTTAGTGAAGAATCCCTACTGCTGACCAATCAGCAACAAAGGGGCGTAGACTTCAGCTACCAACGTCGTCGTCTCCAGAAAATAATGTGAACAACCAAACACAAACCTTACCCAAGTCTAAAACAAACACGTCCCAAAATGTCCTCATAATCTATTCAAACTCATCCCAACTGTTTTGGCTGGGGGAAGCATGCGGACGCCTTTAGAGTTCCTTGATTCGTTCGAATAATACAGTGTGGCTGCCTGTATGTTTGTGTAAACAAATACTAGGAAGGCATGAGTCTGTACACCATGTCAGACTCAACACTAATGTATATGAAGATCACAAGCTGCTTCCCTGACAACACTTCAAAGGCTGAGGCAACAAAGCTGAATTCTAAATGAGCATAGAGAGAGCTGGAAAACTGAACTACACAATATTTAATCTGGCATCCGATGAAGATGGAAAAGAAAGTGCCTCTTACCAGGCTAATTTCCATTCTGCATAAAATATTGCAGGTTAAATAATAGATGCACACTTGAAAGGCAAATGGAATCTCTCTCATTTCTGATTTATAACAGTCTGTCAGAAATGCTGCTCGAAAAATCAGATGGACCAAGAACATCTTAATGCGGACCGGCAAATACAACATCACAAAGCAATATTTAGATTAGAATATGCAAGACAACTACACATGGGTGGGAAACGGAGACATTATAAAGACTTAGGTCTCCAATTTGGTTTGCATACAGCAACGCAGCTTCTATTTTTACCACAGCTGACAGGATTCTTTTCAGTAGTCTCTAGAAGCACATTGGGAGTATCAAGCCAACACAATAACCCTGGTTGATGGGGATAATTAAGCCCTAAATCCTGAGATGGCTACTGCAGAACTACACACCCCTAATATCCTGCTCCATCCCCCCCATCCTCAAATCCCCAAACATGAGCGGAATCTTCACAGTGGATTTAGTGAACAAAGAGGGTTTCAGGGGCCCTGCGTCACACGCTGAGGAGATGCGTCGTGGCTGTCACAAGCGCTCAGGAATATAGTCAGTATATTCCTCAGAGTTTTTACCCAGGCTTTGCATATCATTTGGTGGTCCTCTCTCCCACGAATGTGGCTCTGCCATGGTTCTCCGTCTCCTCCGTGGATTCCACCCCGATCGAAGCAGCCGTTTTCTACAGTTTCTCTGTCCTTCTCTACTCCTCCATCCCTTTCTCAGCTGGTGTCTTACTGTGAGTAGTACATCCTGTCCCTGTCACAATATCCCGCTGGCAGCATCACAAGTCATTGATCTATTTTAGACAAACCAACAACCCCCCCCCCCCCCCCCGCCATACTGTTATGACGATGACAGGAGAGTAGGGATCCTTCACTGTTTCCCATTTACTCACAAAATGTCAACCCCGCTAATGTGGGGTTAAAAGTCAGATTAGTGAGAAGTGGCAGGCAGAGGCGATAAAACCAACACAGGCTCTAGGGAGGCAGTGGGCGACAGGGGAGCCCAGACTGCAGCTTCTGGAAGTACCACTCTGGCTGGGCTCTCTGGCGCCAAACAAACAAGCAGGAGAGAAAGGCAGGGTGGGCAGGTTGCAGCCAGCTGAGATGAGAGTAAATAAAAGCTGGACACAGTTTGACAGAGCTGCATAAACAGCCCTAGAGGTCAGAGCCTCCCAGAGTGTCGGCTCTGAAGACTGAGTGTTCATATCCTGGATGAACTCAGAAAACCCATCTTGAAATAGAAGATAAACAAGTAGGATACAGGTCCTAAACTGTCTACACACACACACACCTGTTTGCAAAAGCTCACAGCTCTGAATCCAGACGAAGTGTCAATGGTCGACGGAGTCTTAGCTAAACGTGTCCCTCCTCCTGCACTAAGAGGGGGGGGGGGGGGGGGGGGGGGGCACTTCTAGGGACACTTATAAAGACAAGACTGGAGGACAATGACGTGAGCGTCTAAAGGGCGTCAGGCCGCGGTGCTGTCTGAGGAGAGCGACAGAGCTTTCTAGAAGCATTGCGACCCCAGTGTCTGAGAGGCTGAGTCCAGCTGCCTCCGCATAAAGACAAGGCTCACATCCTCAGCACCTTGTTGGTTTTCTGAAAAGGCCACCAACTAGTTTGGAATATTAAACAGTTAAGCCTGTGAAAATCAAAAGGACTTGAAAAGAGAGTGGGGGCTTCAAAAAGCTTTTCGATGATATCGCTCCATCTCTTCGAAGGCTTGCTGATATGACAGAGCCAACCAATAAAAAGGCAGGGAATTAAGGGCTTCCAAAAGAGGAGGAGGATTATTTTTTGCCCATCTTATCCTGGCACATGTTATTATTCCTCAATCAAAGGCTTTTCAATATCAACAGTTGTGATTCAGAGAGAGAGAAGTGGTGGGAGAAAGAGTGAAACACATACTGCCAGAGGGAGAGGAAGAGAGAGTGGGAAGTGGGACACCAGGAGGGGTTTCAGGACATTTCTCATTCTCTTTCAATAGATCTGAGACACACTGCTTGACACTGATCTCCAGTGTGAGGCCAGAATGTAATACTGAGGGCCATCTCCCAGACAGTAACCTCCTAATACAAGCCTTCAACTACAGCGTGGCATGTTGGGGCCCATATCAGAATCAACTACTGTAGGCTACACGCTACTTCTACCAAGGCATGCCAAATACCACAAATAGATGTCCTATTGCATTCCTAACCGAGCACTCCACCCTATATTCTACCCTTGAGAGGAGGACGGAGAGGCGTCGGCCAGAGAGAGGAGGACGGAGAGGCGTCGGCCAGAGAGAGGAGGACGGAGAGGCGTCGGCCAGAGAGAGGAGGACGGAGAGGCGTCGGCCAGAGAGAGGAGGACGGAGAGGCGTCGGCCAGAGAGAGGAGGACGGAGAGGCGTCGGCCAGAGAGAGGAGGACGGAGAGGCGTCGGCCAGAGAGAGGAGGACGGAGAGGCGTCGGCCAGAGAGAGGAGGACGGAGAGGCGTCGGCCAGAGAGAGGAGGACGGAGAGGCGTCGGCCAGAGAGAGGAGGACGGAGAGGCGTCGGCCAGAGAGAGGAGGACGGAGAGGCGTCGGCCAGAGAGAGGAGGACGGAGAGGCGTCGGCCAGAGAGAGGAGGACGGAGAGGCGTCGGCCAGAGAGAGGAGGACGGAGAGGCGTCGGCCAGAGAGAGGAGGACGGAGAGGCGTCGGCCAGAGAGAGGAGGACGGAGAGGCGTCGGCCAGAGAGAGGAGGACGGAGAGGCGTCGGCCAGAGAGAGGAGGACGGAGAGGCGTCGGCCAGAGAGAGGAGGACGGAGAGGCGTCGGCCAGAGAGAGGAGGACGGAGAGGCGTCGGCCAGAGAGAGGAGGACGGAGAGGCGTCGGCCAGAGAGAGGAGGACGGAGAGGCGTCGGCCAGAGAGAGGAGGACGGAGAGGCGTCGGCCAGAGAGAGGAGGACGGAGAGGCGTCGGCCAGAGAGAGGAGGACGGAGAGGCGTCGGCCAGAGAGAGGAGGACGGAGAGGCGTCGGCCAGAGAGAGGAGGACGGAGAGGCGTCGGCCAGAGAGAGGAGGACGGAGAGGCGTCGGCCAGAGAGAGGAGGACGGAGAGGCGTCGGCCAGAGAGAGGAGGACGGAGAGGCGTCGGCCAGAGAGAGGAGGACGGAGAGGCGTCGGCCAGAGAGAGGAGGACGGAGAGGCGTCGGCCAGAGAGAGGAGGACGGAGAGGCGTCGGCCAGAGAGAGGAGGACGGAGAGGCGTCGGCCAGAGAGAGGAGGACGGAGAGGCGTCGGCCAGAGAGAGGAGGACGGAGAGGCGTCGGCCAGAGAGAGGAGGACGGAGAGATATTGGCCTGTGAAAGGGAGGAGGGCAGAGGCGTCGGCCAGAGACATGCCTCTTCACTCTGGGGGAACTGGAAGGTCAGGGGCCTAATGAAACAATTAGATCAACAATGGTCAAGGCAGCAGAAATGACAGCAGCAGAGCATTCCTCTTTAAACCGATTTTAGAACTTGGACGGGTACCAAGGGTTTCCGTTGGGTGATGGCCTTAGCAAACATGTTGATTCAATAAGACTAACCCACTTGGATAATTAGTAGCACCTTAGATAAATAACTGTATTCGGCGCATGAGGCTAATATAAAAGTGATATACAGCCCATCTGACTTAGTACTTCTCTCATGTATTAACCTGGAACGTCAGGGAGGTATCCACAGTTAAAAATAAACTAAGTAGACCTGAGCTCATAAGAAAAGCTAATTCAGAGTTCAATATGCAAGGCCCGTAATCTCACCATGCTTAGGATTTCTACAGAAATGTCAGTATTCACATGGAGGCTTGCTAGTAAAATGGTTCAACGTATCTGTAGATTGAGTGAGCGAGAACAGAAAGGCCTTGGGGGGAAATTGAAAAACCTGAGAGATGTACCCCTTCAAACTTCACCTTGTGTACATAGCCTCAGTCTTAGCTCTCTCAGTTCTCAGAACATTGGCATTAAAAGCTAACACCTGCCTTGACACACACCGAACCCTTAAGCAACAGGATGAATTTCTGAATTCTAAGCTCTCAGCTGAAAATCATTTTCTCATCTCAAAACGAGTGCGGTGGCAGGTAATGGTGTGAAACGAACAAATGATTAAAAAGTAAACCCTATCGTTTGAAAAATGACAAAAAAGCGGCGTGGTTTCACTTGGTGACAAATGTATTTTTTACAAACAGGCGCCTACGGGGTTGGACATGACGCTGGGCCAGGTCATTTCCACACGTCCTCCAGATGGGGAGGGGAGAGCTGAGGATATTAGAGTCACCCAGCAGAGCAGCACAACTCTTCAAATCTGGCATCACTGACAGGGCTTTGTCTGAACGGGCTGCTTGGCAAGGCAGCAAGGGAGCAGTACAATGTTACCAAGGCTAGCTAGTCTTGGAGGGCAATAAGACATAGAATGGAGAGGAGGAGAGATGAGGAACCTTGTTGTTGAGGTGAGATAATATTTACTCAGCTGCTCCTCACATTAGGAGCGCTACAGAAAGTACAGATTCACTTACTCTTTACTGCAGACGCACAGACCTGCTGCAGACCTGCTGCAGACGCACAGACCTGCTGCAGACCTGCTGCAGACCTGCTGCAGACCTGCTGCAGACCTGCTGCAGACCTGCTGCAGACCTGCTGCAGACCTGCTGCAGACCTGCTGCAGACCTGCTGCAGACCTGCTGCAGACCTGCTGCAGACCTGCTGCAGACCTGCTGCAGACCTGCTGCAGACCTGCTGCAGACGCACAGACCTGCTGCAGACCTGCTGCAGACGCACAGACCTGCTGCAGACCTGCTGCAGACGCACAGACCTGCTGCAGACCTGCTGCAGACGCACAGACCTGCTGCAGACCTGCTGCAGACGCACAGACCTGCTGCAGACGCACAGACCTGCTGCAGACGCACAGACCTGCTGCAGACGCACAGACCTGCTGCAGACGCACAGACCTGCTGCAGACGCACAGACCTGCTGCAGACGCACAGACCTGCTGCAGACGCACAGACCTGCTGCAGACGCACAGACCTGCTGCAGACGCACAGACCTGCTGCAGACGCACAGACCTGCTGCAGACGCACAGACCTGCTGCAGACGCACAGACCTGCTGCAGACGCACAGACTTCAGCAACGTTCATAGAGGAAAATAGACCATAGACTTCAACAAAAAACGTGAGATGCACACATTTACTCTAGCACGTGACCAGGACTCAAAATGACTGGCACAGGTTTTCCCAATGCCACAGACGGGGATTATATAAAGCAGGAGGTACGTTATTAGAGATGACATATGGCAAGTTCTCACACGCCACATACATTGCAGAAATGGTGCGAGTAGAACACTCCCAAATGCCTCCACTGGAATGCAGGCCAGAAATCGCATGGGTCTGGATTTTCTGGCATATCTCCGCTAAAGCTCAGTAAACTCCAGCAGAATGCTTTTAGGGCGGAGGATTACATGAAATGAATAACTAAATATGGACTTCTAAAAACCTCTTTATAAATATTAAATGGGGAAGAAGATGAAAAGTAGAAAAGCTGGGAGTCAATAATCACCCCAAAGCTTGTTGTTGTTGCCAAAGCTGCTACGGACGCCTAGCCTGCAGAAGCATTCAGAACTTTACCAGCGCACCGCTACGACGCCTAGCCTGCAGAAGCATTCAGAACTTTACCAGCGCACCGCTACAGACGCCTAGCCTGCAGAAGCATTCAGAACTTTACCAGCGCACCGCTACAGACGCCTAGCCTGCAGAAGCATTCAGAACTTTACCAGCGCACCGCTACAGACGCCTAGCCTGCAGAAGCATTCAGAACTTTACCAGCGCACCGCTTACAGACGCCTAGCCTGCAGAAATATTCTCAGAACTTTTCCAACACACTACCTCTTCAGAGGCAGAGGCTCTCTTTTCAAGCTCAACCTGGCCTGACCTCTACCTGGCACTGACCGCCTCCATTTGAAATCCTCTTAGTGAGGCTTCTGAGCGCCTCTGTGGCCATGTGGTGGTGGTGGGGGGGAGGGGTCCCTATGTTGGAATATTCCACTGAGGCAGAATGAAAGGTGCTGCAGTCTCACTTTGGTGTGGAGAAGATGAAAGGGAAGTAGAGGATGAAGAGCTCAGCTTTCAGGGGTGACGTCACCTGGGTGCATCAGTCCTCAGTCATGGCGGTGAGGAGCGTTAAGATATGGCCGTGCTACAACCTGCCACTGAAAAGCTGCTTGTCATTTGCTACGATAATGGTTGCATCACCTTTGAAGGCTATTGTCATAACAACCTTAGTGAAGGCTTTCGATCTAAAAGATAAAACACATGAAATGAACATCTTGGTTCCAGCGAGACGTGTTCAAAGATCTCTCTTGATGTTCTTTGATGTGCAGCCTTGTAATTGAAAGCACATCCAAATCTTTTCTCCTCAGTGGCAACAAGGTAACAATCATTACCAAAGTAACAATCATTACCAAGGTAACAAATGATCAGCTAGCCCTGGTGTTTCTCTTCCTCAAAGGAAGGGATGCTACCGTTAGCAAACCCTGGCCACTGCCGTTAGCCCACCCTGGCCACTGCCGTTAGACCACCGCCGTTAGCCCACCCTGGCCACTGCCATTAGCCCACCCTGGCCTATGGCTTCCCAACATGTTACAGCCTATAACTAGGCAACATGCAATACAAGCAAGCACTTTCCAGGGTGTGTACACTCTGAACAGGCGCTCAAAGAAAACCTGCAAAGGAGAGATCACTTCCCTTCATACTTTTATCTCTGGACTGTCAAGTTTACAAAGACCTAGTTGGGGAAAAAGCCAACCAACTACCCTCTGTTTCTTACAGAATAACACCAATAATGTTTGCCCTTCAAAACATCCTTCCCCACTCCATTCTATTATTATCCTTGTCATAAACACCAACCATCCTTTACAAGTCATTTCTTTTTCAGAATAGTCCAATCTCAGGAGAGAGAGTTAAATAATTTCAAATCAAATTGTATTGGTCACATACACATGGTTAGCAGATACTATTGCGAGTGTAGCAAAATGAATGTGCTTCTAGTTCCGACAGTGCAGCATAATAGATTATAAAATGAAATAGTGCAAAGTTTCCTAAGGACTAGAAGCGAGGCAACCCTCTGCCGGCGCCATCTTTAGGTTGGATACATATTGTGAAGAAAACAAAGCTGTTACAGAGCATTGGCCCGACTTCTCAGCACATGAGATCTGATGATAGTGGTGACAGGTCTTACATGGGGCCAATGGAGCTGAAGACATCACAGCATTTTGAGCAGTGTGAAAACAAACGTGTGAGGTGTGTGTGTGTGTGTGTGTACTGAATGTGCACGGTTTAGACAGGTTGGTTGTTTAGCAACAAAACCAGATGGGGTACGGGGCCAAACCAGACGGGGTAAGAGGGCTAAACTAGACGGGGGTCGAAACAGACGGGGTCAAACCAGACTGTCATAAACATAACGCTCCTGCCTACTATCCAATTAAAGCCATGTTGACAATATCCCACCACTGTTTAGCCACCATTGGCTTAAAAAGCCAAACATAACAATACCTGGCAAATAATTTCCAGCAATATTGCCATCTGGTGCACGTGTTTGTCCACCACTCTGTATTTAGCCTGTTAGAGGTGCTAATGATATCGGTCTTGTGAGTAGAGTAGACAAAGACTTTCCCCAAAAACATTAAATGAAAATGTTAATTGCAGATTAGGCTTACCTGACAGAACTATAAATCATTATTTGATTACATTGGGAGTCCATTGTTTTGCAAACTATGCCATGACATGTGCTGCAGCAGTATGCCTACCAGCAGAAACAGAAATCGCTAGACTGACACATTTATCTTTCTAGATGGACAACTAAAGGGGAATTAGACAAATTAAAAATGTGTTAAGCATTGAAATGTACTCAGAACATATGGCTAGGAGATATGATTTTATGTCTATCAAAATTTGACGGTATTGTATGTTTCTCAATAATAAAAGTTCTAGATTTGCTTTTTCAGTAGTTCATAACCTCAGCGTGATAAGACAAATTGTGATTTCAAAATGGGGCTTTATCCATTTATACTGTTCAATCCAACAACAAAAAATCCATAATTTTCACACTGTGCCATGCAGCATGATATGGACATGAAAATATAGGCCTAGTTAATTGGTGAACTGTTGGTATCATGAAAATATAATGATTATTCTCATTCTAAAGTTGGAATATATTGGGCAGCACCTTGAATACATTGCTGTTTGACAATGAATTAATAAACCAGGGAGGAATTATTGACAAGGTAGGAACCAAATGTGTTGGTCGGTCAAATGCGGTATACCCCCGGCCCTATCAGAATATCAATCAGTTGTTTCTCTACGAATATTGTAATAGAGTCGAATAAATATATCCAGAAACCAGATATTTTAATACAGAAAACAGCATATGGGAAAATGTCCTGACAAATACTTTTAAATCAACCATTATTTGATCAGGTATATTTCACAGAAAACACATATCTTGTACACCAAGGACCTGGAGACAAGTTGCAGTGTAGAGGAGAAGCTATAAAATAAATAAGTAATACTAATCATTTATTTAAAAAATTAAGTAGCTCTCATGCTAGAAAAAGGTTACAGACCCCTGGCTTAGATCGTTTTCTAAATATATTTGACATGTCAATAAATGCATTAGCACAATGAGCACTTCTCAAATATATTGTTACAGCTGTGGGTTAGCTAGTGAATTTGCCACATTAGCATAGACGTCAGTAAAAACACCTCAAAACAAGACATTGCATCAAGCACAAGATAAAACTAGCTGAAACAAGCCACCTACGATTCCCCACATGCCAGGATTTATTTTCCTCTCCCTCTTCCTTGTTGCTAGCCCTCTGCACATCCAGAATCACAACACACTGACTTCTGCCCCATTGAAGCGTGCACATCGTTTTCCTGACGTTGTCAACTAACCCGTCTATAACCAACTGTGGAACAATACCGTTCATTTAAGTCCTCCCAAAAAGACAACGTTTCAGGAGGTGCGATCCCCACACCACGTAAAGAGGATGAGGAAAGGTGGCCAGCTGATTGGTTCGGTTCCATTCCTCTGTGTGCTCTGCATCAAATCGGATGACCAACGGTGGCTCGACCACAAAGTGCTTCATCAGTCTGGGGACCCACCTCGCCTCAAAGGCTGTTGAGGGAGGGGCTGTTGTGGAGGATGTGATGGAAGAGCTAAAGAAAGTGCTGATGATGGAGGAGCTGGCCTGTCCACGGCCAAAGAAAACAGACTTACTGCGTCTCCAGGGCCAAGGTTGCTCTTATCTGTCCAAAGGGGAAAACTTCATTTGCAAGCCCAATCATGTGTGAGTGTGACTCGAGGCATCCAGGGAGGGAAGTCATTTTATCCTGGGAGAGGAGGAAGTCAGACAGCCAGTTTGTATCCAGGCACTGGCTTGTAAAGGCAGCTATTAGAACTATTTAACGAGGCATCCTTTCAGACTCTACGGTGGGAGTGGGTGGTGCTCATGATGGTGGAGGGAAAATGGCTGCCCAGGGACATTTTATTATACTGGCTCCATGTGTTATCAAATGGATGGAAAATAATTGCGTCGTTATTCATACTTATGAAGCCCTACCGCTGTCCTTCCTATGACACCGGTCATATTTGCATACGCGCTTTCCTCGCTTAGGAGAAACATCAAGGAGTCACTGCAAATAGAGCCAACAACCTTCTGATAATGACTATCCTAACACTTATTGATATTGAGCAATGGTCTGCATATGTAAAGTATTAGTAGTTTAGTGATGAGCTAAAATGTCATTAAAATATAGGCCTACATGTCAAATAAAGTTCAACCAATGATATTAAAACACAAGACACTAAGCAACGTTTACAATCAGTGATGCCTTCTCAGGATGTTCAGCATTCCGTTAAGGATTTAACACAGGCACGTACAGGCTAATAGACAGTGTGTGTGGAGGATCACAAGGCTATATCTGCTGAGGAGAGGAGGGCCGCCATGTGGTTTAGGCATAAGCACTCTTCCACGCTGTTTCTGGATGACTGGCGCTTTTTAATATATCGCCCCTGACAACATGCTGCATGGAGGGTGCGAAAGGTCGAGGCAGGAGTTCCCGGTGGTAGGAAGTGAGCTAAAGGACTGGGGAGGATCTGTCGCTATCACTACCATGCACTAGGGATGTGACAAATGGAAAAACACAGGTCTGTAGTGATGCCTCTAGCAGTGCCTGAGACCGCAGTGCCACTCAGGAGACCCAAAGTGTGATTTTAAACCTAATCCTAACCTCAATCACACTGCTAGCCTAACCTTAAATGAAAACAAAAAAAAGCACATTGTAGTTTATGAATTTTCATGATATAGCCAATTATGACTTTGCCATCTAGTTGAAACACTAGTTCTCTAGTTGAAACAAGTGAGTGTTTGTATTCTCAGAGGTACGACAACTAATCCTTCTACATTCCAAAAACACTGACTCTTAGGAGTCGATTCAGAAATGGGAATCTGTAAGGAGTCAAGGAATAAATTATTTTGGAGTCGACTCTCCACCACCACGTCATCGTTAACAGTAGGGAAAACGGCAGAGAGAGGCAGGCAACGACAGGCAACGTCCTGTTTGGCAACACTGAGAAGTTAAATGAGAAGGAAATGCAGCAAACTTTGCACGGTGGAATTGAGGTAGAGTAATGCTCAACAATCTGAAAGGACGACACCCCAAAAATTGAAAAATAAATCCCCATTCGTCACATCCCTGGTGCACGGTAGTGATTGCGACAGATCCTCCCCATTCGTACATGGTAGCAATAGTTCACCGACTGTGCTACGGTAAAAACTTTTTGGGTTAGGTATTTTTTACGTTTTAACATTAACGTCCCTACAATGCACGACCTCTCCAGACACCCGCCTCAACAGGCTAACAGCAGCAGCCATTTACAGATAGCCTACTGTATCCACTTGATGCCATGGTTGTCATTTTACAAGATAACAGGCAACATTGACATGGAGACCATTTCAAATGACAATGAAAGCTTTTCCTTTTCTACGATGGCTGGTCCAGGTATCATTTCAATCTGAGCATGAATAGAGAATGATGGAGCATGTGTAGGTCTAGACCCACTCCTCCCATTGGCTGTTGTCTAGACACAGTCCTCCCATTGACTGTTGTCTAGACCTTTTTCCACATTTTGTTACATTACAGCCTTATTCTAAAATCGATTAAAAAAAAACATTCCTCAATACAAACACACAATACCCCATAATTACTAAGCAAAAGATGGTTAGAAATGTTTGCAAATGTATTAAACACTGAAATATTACCTTTACATAAATATGCAGACCCTTTACTCAGTACTTTTTTTAAACACATTTGGCAGCGATTAGACTCGAGTCTAATTGGGTATGACGCTACAAGCTTGGCACACCTGTATTTGGGGAGTTTTTCCCATTCTACTTGAGGGGCGGCAGCGTAGCCTAGTGGTTAGAGCGTTGGACTAGTAACTGGAAGGTTGCAAGTTCAAATCCCCGAGCTGACAAGGTACAAATCTGTCGTTCTGCCCCTGAACAGGCAGTTAACCCACTGTTCCTAGGCCGTCATTGAAAATAAGAACTTGTTCTTAACTGACTTGCCTAGTTAAATAATGGTAAAAAATTAAAAAATAAAAATAAAAATCCTCTCAAGCTCTGTCGGGTTGGATGGGGAGCGTCGCTGCACAGCTATTTTCAGGTCTCTCCAGAGATGTTCGAGCGGGTTCAAGTCCGGGCAATGGCACTGAAGAACATTGAGACTTGTCTGTGTGCTTAAGGTCATTGTCCTGTTGGAAGGTGAACCTTTGCCCCAGTCTGAGGTCCTGAGCGCTCTGGAACAGATTTTCATCAAGGATCTCTGTACTTTGCTAAGTTAATCTTTCCCTTGATCCTGATTTATCTCCCAGTCCTTGCAGCTGAAAAACATCCCCACAGCATGAGGCTGCCACCACCATGCTTCACCGGATGGATGGTGTCAGGTTTCCTCTAGATGTGATGCTTGCAATTCAGGCCAAAGAGTTCAATCTTGGTTTCATCAGACCAGAGAATCTTGTTTCTCCTGGTATGAGAGTCCTTTAGGTCCCTTTTGGCAAACTCCAAGTGGGCTGTCATGTGCATTTTAGTGAGGAGTGGCTTCCGTCTAGCCACTCTACCATAAAGGCCTGAATGGTGGAGTGCTTTAGAGATGGTTGTCCTTCTGGAAGGTTGTCCCATCTCCACAGAGGAACTCTGGAGCTCTGTCAGAGTGACCATCAGGTTCTTGGTCTCCTCCCTGACCAAGGCCCTTGTCCCCCTATTGCTCAGTTTGGCCGGACACTAGGAATTGTCTTGGTGGTTCCAAACTTCTTCCTGTCCCTCAACACAATCCTTTCTCAGAGTTCTATGGACAATTCCTTCGACCACATGGCTTGGTTTTTGCTCTGACATGCACTGTCAACTGTTGAACCTTATATAGACAGGTGTGTGCCTTTCCAAATCATGTCAAATCAATTGAATTTACCACAGGTCGACTCCAATCAAGTTGTAGAAACATCAAGGATTATCAATGGAAACAGGATGCACCAGAGGTCAATTTTGAGTTTCATAGCAAAGGGTCTGAATACATAAGGTATTTCTGTGTTCTAGTTTTAATACACTAGCAAACATTTCTGAAAACCTGGTTTTCACTTTATCATTATGGGGTATTGTGCATAGATTGTGTAAATTATATATTATTCTCATCAATTTCAGAAAAGGGCTCTGACGTAACAAAATGCGGAAAACGTCAAGGGGTCTGAATACTTTCCCAAAGCACTGTACTCCTCCCATTGGCTGTTGTCAAAACAGCAACAATACCAAGAACAGGCAAGACAAACATGGTTTTCCACTTTTAATGCCAACAACCGTTCTACGCTCCAATCCATTCTCCCATCATTGTTTGAACAACTGAAAGACAGAAAATGGAGCTCAAAACGGAGTGAAAACAAAGGGAAGGCTCTCAGCCAGTTAGTATGACATTAGGGTCATATGGACCTCAGTTGACACTCCGGAACACCCCTCTATACATTCAGCTGAATGGGCTCCATGGACTCCTAAACAGACGGTGCCAGTGCCTGAGAGGACCATCCTGGCAAGGCAGCAGTGTGACTCCACAGGCCAACACCACAGTGTGTGTCTGTGTGGGCGTGTGTCCATAGCCACTACTCCTCATGCCAGTGTCTGTCATAGCAGACCACAGGACAACAGGGAGAGCTGCAAGCTTTCCATTGGCTCAGCAGCAGCAGCCAACCAGATATTCCCAATCCTCAGAGAGAGCACCCCCACCTTAGTCCCTGTGAGCCTGTCTGGACATTCAGGCTATTGCACAAACACTGGCATCGACCAGGAAGTCTGGCCCCGAAGGCAGCACAGACATTGTTCTGAAAGCCCCCTCCATTCACTACTGGCCATAATGAGAGTACAGTGAATAATAGGATGGGAGCACAACTCCATCTCTGTTGGTCTTGGTGCCGGGGTGCTGAAGCCAGCTCTTTGTTGATGTGGCTGCCGGGGCTGCCGGGGAAGGGGGGCGTCTGAGGATTAGAGCACCCCGGGTCGGGGAGCATTAGTGCCGTCTGGTTTAGGACTGTGAACTGGGTCATGGTCAACGGTGCCCTGAGGGGCCCCAGCGAGGGGGTTAACCGTCAGGCTCACAGTCCCACAGATTGCTGTCTGTAGGGGGTAGTCTCCATGCTGTGGTAACAGTGACACCACATTTCCAAGAGCCAGTACTCAGTCAGAAAAAAACAGCATTCGGGGAAACAAGTGATGTTCAAAAAGAGGAAATAGTCTGTCTTAAAGTTGTGTAATACTTTGTATTTCACCAAGACCCATGATGAGAGCAAAATGAGCAATGTCCACATTTAGGCTACTCCATGGTAATATTTAGGAAGATAACATACAGCACTGTTATAAAAAGGAACCATTCAGTACAAAATATATAGAAATGATTGGACAGCTGTTTGAATTAATGAGGCATTCAATGATGCATGGTCACCATCACACTGAATCAGCTGACTATGCGATGTTGCACCATGTCATCAACAGCCCCATTTTTTTTTTTTAAATCACCAAGCGCTGTTCAAAAATGTTAAACAGCGTGAATCAGCCATTAAATGAACATTAAAATGTGATATGAATGCCCATTGAGTACTCAGAAACCACTCAGAAAACAGAAGTCTGTGGGTGAAAGTGTCTAGTTTCTCAAGCACTTATTTTCTCTCAGATGAGACAATAATAGCCAGGCCCTTCCTGACATCTCTTGGCTCCCAGAAGCTCTGCTGTCGTTCCGGGGTGACAAAGTGGCCCTAAAGCAAAAGGGCCTCAACAGAAAGACCATTGTACAATGAAGTGACGAGATGGGGAGTCATCCATGCACACTTGAAATCAGGACATGGGACTAACTTCCACAGTTTGAATGCAGACTTGCATACTTCAGTTAAAAACAGAGCACACTGGAGACATCATGAGCACTTTAAAATACTTCCCCTAGTCTTTTCTGCATCAGTCATGTATTTATTAACTACTGTTCTACACACTATTGGAAACTGGAGCCATGTGTCATGGAGACGCATCAAATTAACTATCAATAGGGATTGTCACACCCCCATTGTGACTCAACAAATGAACTGACCGGGGAACTCTTATGGAAACCATCCACAGCAAACAGATCTCGCCTCTTGCTAAACTCCACCCCCTCAAAAGTATCCATTCCTCAAGAACTAGGTAAACTTTGCACCGTTAACCCTGTTTGTCTGTGTTGCCCTTTTCAAACCAGCAACACAGGCAGCGTATTGATTGCGAGGGCACCCTAAAACCTTTGCTGGCTTTCAGGTTTTATCGATCTCTCAAAATGACTCCAATCCATTAGAGCGTTTATATTCATGGCTCCTTTTGGTTCTTGCAAAGTACAGAAAACTTTGCACGTTTGTTTTACCACAACTGTGTTGAACTTTAATGGCAGGGCTGAATGAAGCACAGTAGGATGATCCATCTTAGCAGTCTTGCTGACAGCAATGTTAGTTAGCCAGCCAGTAACCCAGCCATCCAAATGACCGGAGTGACTTGTGTACCACAGGGCTGCAGGCTCCAGGAAGTGTCCAGCTAGGAGCCAAAGTAGGGCAGGGCCTTCCAGCACTACACTATTATTAGTCTCGATGGGGCGCCTGGCTTAACGCTCCACTCACGGTATCAGAGACTAAACCCCCTCGATGAGCCCACTCAAGTGACTGAAGCATTGGGGCAGATTATCAGTCTACCTATTAGTGTCTGCTTGACAGTGAGCCTATAAAAAAAAAGGCAGCCAAGGAACAGGCCAGTGACCCAACATTTTAGAGTACAGAGGTCCTGAGGCAACCAAATGAGACCCAGCTAGTTGGCCAGGCCTGCACAGGCCCACAGTCTTACCAGGAGTCGTATTCCTATTTTTTCAAAATCTCCTTTCAAGATGGCTAAAGGTCGTTTTGAAATTGTTCATGTAGTTAGAAATAAGATTAGCATTCCTGAAATATTATTTGGTCTGAGAAACTAAGCTAATTGATTACACCCAAATTGGTCCTTTTAATTTATAGGACTCAATAAATATAGTACCTAACATCCAATTTGGACCATAATTATTATAAGTCATGAAGATTCCAATAACATGATCAAAAGCCACCCATTTTGAACAGATCACAACATTTTATTTGTAACTTTGGGTAGAGAGCCATTTGCTTTCGCTCATGATGAAAATAAATTGTATGGTCTGAGATGGTGGGTGTTATGGCTTGCTGAATTTACATGGAACGACTCCTACGGACGCTCATTAAGAGGTGCTGCAGTAAAACAAAAAGACAGCAGAAAAGGCCTCATCTGAAAAACGGTGAAGACCAATTTACTTCTTCCCATTTCACTTCAGCTTCCTTTGTGCTCAAGACCTGTTCTCAGCCAAACTCCCTATTAAAAATTCCCTTTGCACCTTCCAGAATAATTAGTCCACTGAAATATCATATGCCTCTTAATCAAAGCACTTGGTGGGCCTTGGCAGACTCCCCAAAGCTTTAGCAAAAGTTAAAAGGAGAATGGGAGGGAAAGTTTTGCATCTTATCAAGGCACTGCAGGTGAGACTAGCGATTATCAAGACATACTGCTAAGTGCTAATTATGCGTGGACGAAGTTTGTTTCATTGGTTGTAAACTGTCGCTCTTGAAAGCAGGGTTGCTGATGAGTGTGTGTGTAGGTTATGGGTTGAAACGTTGAACTAGTGTAACTACCAAGACTGAAGTCACATGAGCCACAGATTACAGCTACAACGTTTCCATACAACCTTGACAATAAGAAGAGATTTAGGATGTTAGTAAAAACACTGCATCATTATTAGGCTACACTGCTGCTAGGTCCATCTCTAATTATACCTGGACTATTCCGAAGACTTGCCCTGAAAGACAGCCTTGACAGGGAGACTTTTACATTTCCAAGAGATTTGTGTTAATTCAATTTCAGAAATACATTACTGAGAAAGCTGTTATATTGTTAAAATTGGATATTTAAACCACTGCAGCATACTAAGTTGTATTATGTTGAAATAATGGTTTGGTTGTTTGCTAGATAAACTTGTCACTGATGACAATGACTTAGGGTCGACACCGTGTAGGTAAGCCTCACTGAAAACAAGCCGACGGAACACTTTGTTAAGAGCAAGAGTTAACATGGTCGTGGGTCCTTGAAACGCAATTTAGCCAGAAAACACGAAGGGAGAAGTTCAAGCACTGCCACGTCCCAAAAGGACATGACAGTTAGAGGATGTCCTAGTGTGCTCCAGTAGGGTATGAGCAGCACAGAGTGGCCGTCTGCCTGTATGCCT
Organism: Salvelinus fontinalis; assembly: GCF_029448725.1. Taxonomy (NCBI): domain Eukaryota; kingdom Metazoa; phylum Chordata; class Actinopteri; order Salmoniformes; family Salmonidae; genus Salvelinus; species Salvelinus fontinalis. Next base: position 83,815,233 of record NC_074668.1, read on the forward strand.
GGCCCCAGACACCCCACCTCTGATAACCTCCCACAAACCACCACAGGGCAGGACAAAGCCAAACGAGTGTCATAAAGCCACTCAGTCTTCTGAAGGACTCTGCTTTGATGGGCGGCAGGCAACAACCCCAGAGACAATGGCATCTCCTCATGGCACAGAAATGTTAACATTCCTTGAATACTTATTTCTTCAGCTGGCATAATTCAAAGCTCATAAAAGCAGCTCATTGTTGAGGGTTGCTTTCCAAAGCTACGGAACAGGAAGTAGAACTACCAAGACTCCTTCAAACAATAAAAGTGGAAAAAACAGAAGAAATGTGTTTATCTGTGGCAGGAAACTAGACGGTGCCGTCTCTCTTTAGGCTAATGCAAAGCAACTGATACAAAAGCCTCCCACACACACAATAATTAGCTTACTTTTTGACAGTCTGATAATCATCCCAACTTATCATTCATTAATTTAGCCAAGATGATAACTGCTCCCAATAGAACGGGGTGGTAAGCTGAGATAACATAAGCTTGTTCAAACCCAGAACTAATTTAGTTCATCATGCAAATTAGAGACACCAACATTTCCCTGAACACTGCATTCCCCCACACCATTTAGCCTACAGAACCTCGGTTCCTCACACATGTAGCCTAGTGCTCTGGCTAATGTTGCTTCCCACATCTGTTCAGACACTGGGGGCATTAACCACCTACTATTCCAGTTCTCAAGTAGTCTGAATAACACGACTGAAATAACAGCAACATTTAAAATAAAATAGACTACAAGCCAGGCCTTTAACATTGGGCCTGATGTAGTCCTAGCGACTAGCTAGCCTCACCTACATGTCTTAAACATGACTTTTCGGTTCACTTTTTTTACACCTTTATTTAACTAGGCAAGTAAGTTAAGAACAAATTCTTATTTTCAATGACAGCTTAGGAACAGTGGGTTAACTGCCTTGTTCAGGGGCAGAACGACAGATTTTTACCTTGTCAGCTCTGGGATTTGATCTTGCAACCTTTCGGTTACTAGTCCAACGCTCTAACCACAAGGTTACCTGCCGCCACTAAAGCACATCAAAAGGCCCATGTATTCCCAATGACTTTATAAAATAATTTAGCATTTTGCCCTGATGCGACCAAAGCCGAGCCCCTTGAGGAAAGAGATGGCTCCAGCAGCTGACTGGAGAAGTAGAGTTGAGGCCCTTTGTCCACTGTTTGTAAATTAGCTGGATCCTCTGGCTGCAATCAGCACCTGCCTCTCCAGCTACTGCACCCTTAATACAGGTCTACTTCACATAGCACAAGGAGCCACATAGGAAAAAAGCTTTGTAATTAACTGAACACTTTCACCTAGAACTAAAGATTCCTGTTGAATCAACTTACCACTGATGCTGCATTAAATCAAAGCTGTGAATTCATTTGTTTCTAAATAAATGCAGGAATTACAATTTAGTGTGTACGCAACATCCAACATATTGAAAGCCCTCCCTGAGAGGTGGAGCCAGGCTCAAGAGAATTAGCAAAACAGTCAATTCAGCACTATGCATAAGAGTTGTAAGACTTCTTGTAAGAACACAGAAACAATATCCACTCAGACCAATGTGGTCCAGAAGTTCATTCCACTGAAACAGCAGAGCTTGCAGACACCTGCTAAGAAAAACAGCTGTGGTTGACTATCCAGCTCTTGTGAAGACAGGCAGATCTTTTCCATATTCACATTTCAGACATAACCTGAATAAGCAATGAAGGGAAAGGCCTAAGCATTTCATTCAGGCAAATTCTTTCTAGAGCCATGCCTGACCTGAAGGGGAAGCAGCTGCAGCAAGTCCTGTAAACTGCTGAGGTGAAGTGACTTGATCAGACAACACTGCAAACTAGACAGGGCTGAGGCCAAAGCACTGAGAAAATGTAAAGTACGCTGAGTGCAAACTTGAACATAGTGAAAATACAGTGCAACTACCAGCCCGTTGACTGAACACTGAGGGTGTACCCACTTTAAGTTACAGTTTTAACAGAGGCCAAGTTGACTGAAAATGTTGTTTGATGCAAGAAACCACTTTACAAAATAAAATGCATTATTATTCCCATACCATTATTACAGAGAATCAAACAGTTACCCTCTGCCTGTTGGCCTAGCCTATTTCAAACCTCTCTCAAATACAGCACTGCCCCTTTAACTTGTTTGGGATAGGGGGTAGTATTTTCACTTTTGGATGAATAGCGTGCCCAGAGTGAACTGCCTCCTACTCAGTCCCAGATGCTAATATATGCATATTATTAGTATTGTATAGAAAACACTCTGAAGTTTCTAAAGCTGTTTGAATGATGTCTGTGGGTATAACAGAACTCATATGGCAGGCAAAAACCTGAGACAAAATCCAAACAGGAAGTGGGAAATCTGAGGTTTGTAGTTTTTGAACTCACCCCTATCGAATACACAGTCGGATATGCGTTATTTTACACTTCCTAAGGCTTCCACTAGATGTCAACCATCGTTTCAGGCTGCTCATGTGGGGGGGGGGGGGGGGGGGCTGTTTGACTAAGGGGTCTGCCTACAGCCTCGTTCTCAGTCACGCGCTTTCACTTGAGGTAGCTCTCGTGCCATTGCTTTTCTACAGACAATGGAATTCTCCGGTTGGAACATTATTGAACTTTTATGATAAAAACATCCTAAAGATTGATTCTAAACTTAGTTTGACATGTTTCTTCGACCTGTAATATAACTTTTTGAATGTTTTGTCCGAATGGACCAGATCGCACTTTTGGATTTGTTTATCAAACGCCCTAACAAAAGAAGCTATTGGACATAAATGGACATTATCGAACAAAACAAGCATTTATTGTGGAACTGCGATTCCTGGGAGTGCATTCTGATGAAGATCAAAGGTAAGTGAATATTTATAATGATATTTATGAATAATGTTGACTACCCAACATGGCGGATATTTCTCTGGCTGGTTTGGGCTCTGAGCGCCTTTCTCAGATTATGCTTTTTCCGTAAAGTTTTGGAACTACTGAACATAACACGCCAATGTAAAATAAGATTTTTGGATATAAATATGAACTTTACCGAACAAAACATACATGTATTGTGTAACATGAAATCCTATGAGTGTCATCTGATGAAGATCAAAGGTTAGTGATTCATTTTATCTCTATTTGTGCTTTTTGTGACTCCTCTTTGGCGGGAAAAATGGCTGCACTACGGGCTGAGTAGTGCATGTCAATGCAATAGAATCCTACTCCGATGCCTTCTGCCTATAGCAAATGTATTTTGTTTTGGGTAGTGTTGCATTGAAAGTGGCTAACATTGCGTTGAGTCGCTGAGATCTACCGCTTAGATTTATTAACATGACTTAAACGTAAGCCTATGCAACATTAATAACCAATTAAAAACAGTACTGTAGCAATAAGGTTTGTGCAGTAAACTATAGGCCCATTATCACTGCATACTGTCTTTGCTGCCAATGCATTGTTGTTGGAGACCTTTTTTAATATATTCAAGCAATAAGGCACAAGGTGGTGTTGCACAGTTTAAGTCGAAAGTTTACATACGCTTAGGTTGGAGTCATTAAAACTTTTATTCAACCACTCCACAAATTTCTCGTTTACAAACTGTAGTTTTGGCAAGTCGGGTAGGACATCTACCTTGTGCATGACACAAGTCATTTTTCCAACAATTGTTGACAGACAGGTTATTTCACTGTATCACAATTCCAGTGCGTCAGAAGTTTACATACACTAAGTTGACTGTGCCTTTAAACAGCTTGGAAAATTCCAGAAAATTATGTCATGGCTTTAGAAGCTTCTGATTGACTCAAATTTTGTCAATTAGCCTATTGGAGGTGTACCCGTGGATGAATTTCAAGGCCTACCTTCAAACTCAGTGCCTATGCTTGACATCATGGGAAAATCAGAAGAAATCAGCTGAGACTTCAGATTTTTTTTGTAGAACTCCACAAGTCTGGTTCATCCTTGGGAGCAATTTCCAAACGCCTGAAGGTACCAACAATTGTACGCAAGTATAAACACCATGGGACCACGCAGCCGTCATACCGCTCAGGAAGGAGATGCGTTCTGCCTCCTAGAGATGAACGTACTTTGCTGCGAAAAGTGCAAATCAAACACAGAACAATAGCTAAGGACCTTGTGAAGATGCTGGAGGAAACAGGTACAAAAGTATCTATATCCATAGGTAAAACGAGTCCTATATCCACATAACCTGAAAGACAGCTCAGCAAGGAAGAAGCCACTGCTCCAAAACCGCCACAAAAAAACAGACTACGGTTTGCAACTGCACATGGGGACAAAGATCATACTTTTTTTGAGAAATTTCCTCTGGTCTGCTGAAACAAAAATATAACTGTTTGACCATCATTATGTTTGGAGGAAAAAGGGGGGCGCTTGCAAGCCGAAGAACACCATCCCAACCGTGAAGCACGGGGGTAGCAGCATCATGTTGTGGGGGTGCTTTGCTGCAGAAGGGACTGGTGCACTTCACAAAACAGATGGCATCATGAGAAAGGTAAATTAGGTGGATATATTAAAGCAACATCTCAAGACATCAGTTAGGAAGTTAAAACTTGGTCGCAAATGGGTCTTCCAAATGGACAATGACCCCAAGCATACTTCAAAAGTTGTGGCAAAATGGCTTGAGGACAACAAAGTCAAGGTATTGGAGTGGCCATCACAAATCCCGACCTCAATCCCATAGAAAATGGGTGGGGAGAACTGAAAAAGCATGAGCAAACAAGGAGGCCTACAAACCCGACTCAGTTACACCAGCTCTGTCAGGAGGAATGGGTCAAAATACACCCAACTTAGTGGGAAGCTTGTGGAAGGCTACCCGAAACATTTGACCCAATTTAAACAATGTTACCAAATACTACTTGAGTATATGTAAACTTCTGACCCACTGGGAATGTAATGAAATAAATGACAGCTGAAATAAATCACTAATATTCTGACATTTCACATTCTTAAAATAAAGTGGTGATCCTAACTGACCTAAGACAGGGAATTTTTACTAGGATTAAAATGTCAGGAATTGTGAAAAACTGAATTTAAATGTATTTGGCCAAGGTGGAAGGTGTAACCAGTTTATACTAGCAATAAGGCACCTCGGAGGTTTGTGGTATATGGCCATTATACCACGGCTAAGGGCTGTTTTTATGCACAACGTGGAGTGCCTGCAGTCAGCCCTTAGCCGTGGTATATTGGCCATATACCACAAACCTCCGAGGTGCCTTATTGCTAGTATAAACTGGTTACCAATGGAATTAGAGCAGTAAAAATAAAAAAGTTGTCATACCCATGGTTTATGGTCTGATATACCACGGCTGTCAGCCAATCAGCATTCAGGGTTCGAACCACCCAGTTTACAATTCAAAAAACAGATGAGTGAGCATACATTTAAATAATTTGCTGATGGTGCCTGCATCTGATGGTCATTCTCAGCGGAGGGCGAGAGCAGCAGACTGAGGGTCCGCCTCTCAACACCCCTCCACTTTCCCTTTCCTACACTGACCAAAAAGAAACACCGTCTTCCAGCTGATGGCTAAACTCCAGTCGCACTGCATTATTTCTGCTTCATGCATATTCATGTTACTCCTATGAACAGAGAAAAATAAATTTTCCTTGATATTAAAAGACCCAAATAACACAAGCCTATAGATACACTTTCCTCCTCATTCATTACTGCTGCAGTGCTTGTTGTGGCGCTGAGTGGAAATAGGAAGAACACACATTTCATGGCTTATAAAAGTGTTGAATACAAAGTGTTGACATTGCTGAGTAAGAACTTAAACATGAACTCAGTCATAAAAACAGTATCTTTGCTGTACTCAGAGTCTCGTGGTTTTAAACAGTTTGAAATCTCACAGTATCAACTTTGCTGTAGCTTTCTTTAACGCCTGCGACGTTACTGCAGACACGGTCATCTGAGCCAACCGATTGGACAGCGGTAGGCCTTTAATGAACTTGATTTACTCTCTGGGCTCGCCGGGAAGGGAGAGTTTGTACCTTCAGACACATGAAATGGTTCAAAATGGCAACCGTTCCCCTACCCGGGTGCACCTACCGCCAAAAGCAGGAGACAAATAAAATTTTAAAAAATAGGAACAAGGATTTATCGTCGGGGTTTTTACAGAAATGTTTGACGGTCGACTAGGAATGCCTTGGAGATTGACCAATCGATCGATTGGTGACCACTGCTCTAGAAAGTTGAGTGAAGTTTAATCTCAAGCTACACTCTGCGGGCTGATATTTCTCCACTGCAGTCCCAGGGAGCTGCGCGTCTCATGACTACTGTGTGTGCGCGCACAGCTTAGAGGGAACATTGGCTGCAGCAGAAATCTCAAATGAAACTCTAAACCCAATGTGCCCATTATTCATCACATTTCCAGAAAAGATGTAGTCCCCAGGTCTTTTAAAAAGTGCTTATGAATGAAAAGGCATTTCCACTGATGAGTCTCTTTTGGAAGTCTGAATAGCAACTGATGCCCCGTTCCTTTGAGCATCAGCTAGCTCTGCACTTCAATCACAGAAAGAATAATTCAAGAAAGTACGACAAAATGTGCTGATAAAGGACACTCATTGGAGAGAGGACTTTGAAATGGGAAGGACACGTGAACTACAAAATCACAGTCGCTGACAAAAGTGCACACTGCCAAGGCCAAACCATTGTGGCTTTTTTGGCATATACAGTGCCTAGAGAATGTATTCACAAATATATACACACACATATATAAGGTGATTTTGTCGCCAAGTGTCTGTTGGAAAGCAGACTGAACACGGTTTTACTCTAGGATTTTGCCTCTGCTTAGCTCTATTCTGTTTCCATTTATCCTAAAACAACACCCTAGTCCTTGCCGATTAATATCATACCCATAACATGATGCAGCCACTACCATGCTGGAAAATATGAAGTGGTACTCAGTGATGTGTTGGATTTGCTACAAACATAGTGCCTTGTATTGAGGAAAAAGTTAATTTCTTTGCCACATTTTAGAGTTTTACTTTAGTGCATTATTGGAACTCAGATGCATGTTATGGAATATTTATATTCTATATAGTCGTCCTCCTTTTCACTCTGTCATTTAGGTTAGTATTGTGGAGTAACTACAATGTTGTTGATCCATCCTCAGTTTTCTCCTATCCCAGCCAATAAACTCTAACTGTTTTAAGGTCACCATTGGCCTCATGGTGAAATCCCTGAGCGGTTTCCTTCCTCTCCGGCAACTGAGTTTGGAAGGGAGCCTGGATCTTTGTAGTGACTGGGTGTATTGATACACCCTCCAAAACGTAATTATTAACTTCACCATGCGCAAAGGGATATTCAATGTCTGCTTTTTTTTGTATTACCCATCTACCAATAGGTGCTCTTCTTTGCGAAGCATTGGAAAACCTCCCTGGTCTTTGTGGTTGAATCTGTGTTCTGTGTTTGAAATTCACTGCTCTACAGAGGAACCTTACAGATAATTGTATGTGTGGGGTACAGAGCTGAGGCAGTCATTATAAAATAAATGTTAAACACTATTATTACACACAGAGTGAGTCCATGCAAATGTATGTGACTTGTTAATCTAATTTTTACTCCTGAACTTATTTAAGCTTGCCATAAGAAAAAGGTTGAATACTTGACTCAAGACATTTCAGATTTTTAAATTTGTGTAATATATATATATATATATATTTTTTTTTTTTTTAATTGAGATTGTGTGTCACTGGCCAACACACAATTATTTATATATACACAAATAATTCCACTTTGACATTATGGGGTATTGTGTGTTGGCCAGTGACACACAATGTCAAAGTGGAATTATTTGTGTATATATAAATAATTGTGTTGGCCAGTGACACACAATCTCAATTTAATCCATTTAAAATTCAGGCTGTAACAAAAAAAAAGTGGAAAAAGTCAAATTGTGTTAATTTTGTGAAGGCATTAGGCTAGCTAGAGCGCACAGAGCAAAGACTGCTTCTCAGACCAGAGAGATGCAGTCACACAACAGCCAAGTGGGCTCAGCCAGAGCACACAAAAGCCCCAGAAAGTCACTGTATCCAAGACTGCAGAAACAGTTTGACAGGACAAAGTGAAGCTGGATGAACCTCCTTTAATTAGTGAAGAGGCTGGATAGAATAGAATTGACTGGGGTGTGTGACAGTTTTTTCTTGTTTTAAAGATCAGGGGTGCCAAACATACAGCCCTCTGGGCAAAATGAGTTTGACACCCCTGTTTCAGGTTGTTTTCACACTTGGTCCCTTTCAGACAATTTTGGTGAACGCAATGCTGTTTGCAAAAAAATATTGTACAGTGTGAACATTCCAAAGGAACTCAGACCCCTCAAAAGAGCCCTCGAAGCGAACCGAAACCATCTTGAGAGGTGGCCCGAGCTCGGTTCGCTTGACTTTTTTGGGATAATGTGAACAAAAATCTCCCCAGGATTACATGTCGTTATTCCGGCACCACACACTAGACTACTGCAACATCGTTTTCCCTGACATAACCCCTCACATTAGAGCCACAAAAGAGAGATGTGCAGGTTTGTGGAATTTTTTTGTTGCTATTTTGAATATTGATTAGCTATTGTCAAGAACGCACATGGAGTTTAGTTCAGATTTTTTTTTTTTTTGCAATATGTAATCTATAGGCTAAGAGAGCTTCATAGACTTTATTTGATTGTGGGGTTTGAATAGTGTCAGGAGATAATATACTGTATTTGGTGAGAATCACAAACTAGGGTACAACATTTATTCTAACTCTCAAAAGCGGCAATACCAAACATTGGGTTAACAATTTTCAATGACAGCATTATGTAATCTGGAGTTATTCTTCTGCTATATATTCTGTTACCATAATATTTGCATGTGAATAGTGTCTTCTGATTAAAATCATTATGTCTCATCAACAAAGTAGGTATATCTAGCTGTCCAATAACACATTCTGATTGAATGGCTTTCCTGCAGAGTGCATTGAATGAATATTGGAAAAAGATATTGGGTCCCTTCTAAACATAGCAATGTGACTCGGACAACAAAATAGGTGAACTGGCAAAAATAGTTTAGTCCTCATTCAAATGCAAGGGCAGTGTGAACACAAAGTGAAGTGAGTTATTTTGATTTTTTTGGGCAATCCCCAGGGTTCGCTTTAAAGATGACTGTGTGAAGACACCCGTAGATGAATTTGACTAGTTTTATACTATGGTAACATTGCCAAACTCTAAAACTGGACTGAGGAGTGTAACACCTACTTTGATTGTGGTTGGGTTGGTTGATTATACAGACAGGATAACTCAAGTGTTAATGTTGTACTATCTGGTAGTTAGAAATAGTTAGCTAGTTTACTCGCCTAAACTCAGTAGTTCAGAGTTGAACGCATGAGAGACTGGCCACGTAGCAGGAGCTTGCTAGAATGTCAAGAGGGCATGAACACTGCTAAGGTACCCAAATGTGGCTTTCCTTCTTTTCTTTATCCCTTTACACTGAACAACATACCTAGTCAGTGTTTTTGTGCAACTTGCAAAACATATAGCTAGCTAGCTAACGTTACCCGCTGTGGCTGTACGAGTGTGTCTACCAGAAGAAGCCAACGTAGCTGCCAGCTGATGTCTTAAAACATTGCTGGCTGGTCCACTACTGTAACGTTAGCCTGCCAGCTAGCTCCCTAGCTAACTTGTAAATGTAACTTCAATACATCCTATCAAATACAATGATAGCTAACTAGCTAGCTACTTAGCTAGCAAACAAGCTAGTACGGCAAATATAGCGACGGAAATGGCTCTACTGTCTGAACAACATATGACGGTTGTCCTAACTAGCAGCTGGCTGTGTATGTGGAGAATGGAAAATTATTGCAAACAGACGTTAGCGTTACATGGTCAATAATAAACATCAGAGAATGCTGAAAGACGTGTGACTTACCTCCGACAAAAGCTCAATAAATGTCCTGTTCAGATATAGTGCTGAATATCCAGGGATGCTGAAATCAATGACTTCAGTGCAGGTTAGGTAGATAGCTGGCTTCTCTCTGAATGTTCCTTTTCACAAGAGGCAGTATACCTTACCTTCGCGCAACATTTAATGTGGACACAATCGCGCATCTGCTTCTCACTGCTAGCACTCTGACACCGCGAGACACTACGAGAGGGTGGAGATTTGACGAACCAGTGAGAGGCTCCGGTGAGAAAGGCAATGGCCAATGAAATCGAAGATTGTCGTTTATTTCTGTTATATGTCGTTTATGTCTGTTATTTTAACTAAATGGGATAAAAGTATGTTTCATTCAATATGCTTCAAAGCAAAAACAGTTGTGAAAACATAAATTGTGATCATATATGGCCCTCAGTTTAAAATGATCTGGTAAGGAGGTTTTGATTCATTATGACTACAGCTATATGCTACAAGGTATATTGTGGAATGTGGATGGATACTACAACTCTGTATGAAAATGAGCAGAGGTGGGATGGCTACCTGCTATCCAGAGACCAAGATCTAGTCTGTTGTATTCAGTCACCAACATTGAATTTCTGCAGAATTAGACTAAACTTATATTGAACCCTCTCAAGTGGCATTGTAATATGAGTTCTGATGTTGTGTGATATGAGTTCTGATGTTGTGATATGAGTTCTCATGTTGTGTGATATGAGTTCTCATGTTGTGTGATATGAGTTCTGATGCTGTGATATGAGTTCTCATGTTGTGTGATATGAGTTGTCATGTTGTGTAATATGAGTTCTGATGTTGTGATATGAGTTCTCATGTTGTGTGATATGAGTTCTGATGTTGTGATATGAGTTCTCATGTTGTGTGATATGAGTTCTCATGTTGTGTGATATGAGTTCTGATGTTGTGATATGAGTTCTCGTGTTGTGTGATATGAGTTCTCATGTTGCTCTTTTTTGTACTGTTTTAATTTGAGAAGAAAAAAAGTCTTGAGTCATCCCTGTTCAACATAGGCTGTGACCTGGCTGAAAACGTACAACACATTTGATTTCATGACAGCAGTACCAGAATCCCATTTTTTTTTTAAAGTTCACTAGACCAATGTTTAAGTGTGTCCTTCTACTCTGTTTGTGTACAACCGGGCTGGGAGCTCTACTCATTAACCTGTGAAACAGCGAGGTAATTGTGGTATTTTCAGACATATTTACTCCAGATGAAACATTCACAATGTAAAATGCATTAAGCAAATCAATAACAAATGTATTTTTGTTTACTGCAGATTAGGGGACTTTGTGTGTGTCTCTGTGTGTGTAGACTACAGGCTATAATTAAGCTAATGAAGCAGGTTCTCATAAGAGCATGACTTCTTGCATTATAAACAACAAGATTTCTGGATCTGTGGTGGTGCTCAGTCATGGCAAATGCAGGTTACAAATGCTTTGTTAATGTATCATTACGTGCTATGCCTAATAGATCGATCAATAGAATTGTAATCATGTGGAAAATGTTTATAAACAGTAAACATCATAGACAGGGTTAGGCTGCATCGTACACCCACCACCCTTAAAAACACACAGCCGTTTGTAATTCCAAAATGATACATTTTATTCACAAAACAACAACCTTTTGGAGGCCTTTGTCAAGCTCTTTCTCATATTCATCAGTTTATACAGTATCCTTTGATCATGCTCCCCTACTCACCTCCATACATTATTCACTATGTTCCTGTGAGCTGGAGTCTTTTCAGCCCCCCCCGGTGAAAGGGTTCCTGACCTGCGATGAAGAGCTTCACTTGCATGCTGGGTAATGAGCTTTGGCCATGTGTATGGCTGGTCATGCTGTTTGGATGTGTCAGTGGGGTCAGTGTCCTGGTGACTCTGCTAAGTGAGGAAAGGAAACAGGCTGCAGGCTACAGGGTGCTGTGGGTGTTATAGGAATAACATGCCAATAGGATGCACCATTTACAAGAGTGGCTTTTTAATGGTCAGCCGAATAATCAAGTGGGCGTCAAAGATAGTAGTGTTGTGTATTTGTTGTCTGGATCAATGTTATTTTCAGTGTGTGTGTGTGTGTCATTTTGTCTGTGTGTGTATATGTGAGTGTGTGTGTGTATGTGTATGTGTATGTGTGTGTGTTTGTGTGGGAAATGTAATTTTGTCTGTGTGTGTGTGTGTGTGCTATCCCACAGGAGTGCCTGTCCATCTGGAGGAGGAGACAGTCTCTCAGAAGAAGACAGTCTTTCAGAAGTAAACAGTCTCTCAGAAGTAAACAGTCTCTCGGGATGTGTGTGTGTGTAAATTCCCATGTGTACATGTGCAACATTTTGGAAGTGTGTTTGAATGCTCCCTGGAAGCTTGTTGACAAAAAAGCTAAAATTGGGATGATGGAAATCTGGACCCAAGATGCCAGGGGTGCGTTCAGTTCGGTTCAACATTTGCTAATTACTTGAAGGTTTGTACTGAATGACACATTTCCCCAAAACAATGTGCAATATGGTTGTGACCATTTTAAAACACTAAACCTGTGCAGCACATACACAGTCGTTCTCTGGGTCACCATAACCACAACATTCTTCAACTGGTCGTTCAGCACACCGTTCTTCAACTGGTCGTTCAGCACGCCGTTCTTCAACTGGGCGTTCAGCGCACCGTTCTTCAACTGGGCGTTCAGTAAACCGTTCTTCAACTGGGCGTTCAGCGCACCGTTCTTCAACTGGGCGTTCAGCGCACCGTTCTTCAACTGGTCGTTCAGCACACCGTTCTTCAACTGGTCGTTCAACACACCGTTCTTCAACTGGTCGTTCAGCGCACCGTTCTTCAACTGGTCGTTCAGCGCACCGTTCTTCAACTGGGTGTTCAGCACACAGTTCTTCAACTGGGCGTTCAGCACACAGTTCTTCAACTGGGCGTTCAGCACACAGTTCTTCAACTGGGCGTTCAGCACACCGTTCTTCAACTGGTCGTTCAGCACACCGTTCTTCAACTGGTCGTTCAACACACCGTTCTTCAACTGGTCGTTCAGCGCACCGTTCTTCAACTGTGTGTTCAGCGCACCGTTCTTCAACTGTGTGTTCAGCACACCGTTCTTCAACTGGGTGTTCAGCGCACCGTTCTTCAACTGTGTGTTCAGCACACAGTTCTTCAACTGGTCGTTCAACACACCGTTCTTCAACTGGTTGTTCAGTAAACCGTTCTTCAACTGGTCGTACAGCACACCATTTTTCAACTGGGCGTTCAGCGCACCGTTCTTCAACTGGGCGTTCAGTAAACCGTTCTTCAACTGGGCGTTCAGTAAACCGTTCTTCAACTGGTCGTACAGCACACCGTTCTTCAACTGGGCATTCAGCACACCGTTCTTCAACTGGGCGTTCAGCACACCGTTCTTCAACTGGGCGTTCAGCACACCGTTCTTCAACTGGTCGTTCAGCACACCGTTCTTCAACTGGTCGTTCAGCACACCGTTCTTCAACTGGTCGTTCAGCACACCGTTCTTCAACTGGTCGTTCAGCACACCGTTCTTCAACTGGTCGTTCAACACACCGTTCTTCAACTGGGTGTTCAGCACACTGTTATTCAACTGTGTGTTCGGTACAGTTTCCTTTGAATTCAACATTGCACACAGTTCTGTCAAACTGAACGCACACAGCTGTATAATAATGAGTATGTAACTTTGCACTAATACAGGGGAGAAAAACGACACAAGAGGAGGGCAGAAGGGATTAAGTAGGTCTATCTTGTTTTGGGAGAGGATGTGAGTGAAAGGTTGTTAAAACCACAGAGGACATTTCAGCACCTAATCACATTTCCTGGCAGCCACGTTCTCGATTCCCTCATCCAGGAACATGCAGAACGTTATTGAAATTAATAAGCTTAGTGTTTTTATCCCTGTCCCTATGCGCAGAGGCTGATGTCTGGCACTACCCAGGTAGCTGCCTCTAATGAAAAATATGCTCAAACACATGGTGGATATTATTCCATAGTAGTGTCAAAAAGCAGCATTCACAACACTGATAGGAGCTTTATATACACATCCAGCTTTACAGTACTTATAACTTCACTGCCAAAATTAGGAATTAGCGTCTTATTTTAAAAATTAAGATACTAGATGTGGACTGAAGAGGTTACATGCATATGCTCATACTACAGGTTTAGGCAAAAAATATGTTATTATTAGGTTGATCAAGGAAGTGAAGGTAACCTGCCTAAATGATTACCGCCCCGGAGCACTCTTGTTGGTAGCCATGAAGTGCCTTGAAAGGCTGGTCATGGCTCACATCAACAGCATCCTCCCAGATACACTAGACCCACTCCAATTCGCATACCACCCCAACAGATCCACAGATGGCGCAATCTCAATCGCACTCCACACTGCCCTTTCCCACCTGGATAAAAGGAACACCTATGTGAGAATACTGTTCATTGACTACAGCTCAACGTTCAACACCATAGTGCCCACGAAGCTCATCATTAAGCTAAGGATCCTGGGACTAAACACCTCCCTCTGCAACTGGATCCTGGACTTCTTGACGGGCCGCCCCCAGGTGGTAAGGGTAGGCAACAACACGTCTGCCACGCTGATCCTCAACACAGGGGCCCCTCAGGGGTGTGTACTTAGTCCCCTCCTGTACTCCCTGTTCACCCACGACTGTGTGGCCAAACACAACTCCAACACCATCAATAAGTTTGCTGACGACACAACAGTGGTAGGCCTGATCACCAACAACGATGAGACAGCCTATAAGGAGGAGGTCAGAGAACTGGCAGTGTGGTGCCAGGACAACAACCTCTCCCTCGATGTGAGCAAGACAAAGGAGCTGATCGTGGACTACAGGAAAAGGCGGGCCGAACAGGCCCCCATTAACATCAACAGGGCTGTAGTGGAGCGAGTCAAGAGTTTCAAGTTCCTCTGTGTCCACATCACCAACAAACTATCATGGTCCAAACATACCAAGACAGTCATGAAGAGGGCACAACAAAACCTTTTCCCCCTCAGGAGACTGAAAAGATTTGGCATGAGTCCCCAGATCCTCAAAGAGTTATACAGCTGCGCCATCGAGAGCAGCCTGACCGGTTGCATCACCGCCTGGTATGGCAACTGCTCGGTATCTGACCGTAAGGCACTTCAGAGGTTTGTGCGTACAGCTCAGTACATCACTGGGGCCAAGCTTCCTGCCATCCAGGACCTATATAATAGGTGGTGTTTATTATCTATGCATTGTCACTTCACTCCTACTTACATGTACAAATTACCTCGACTAACCTGGACCCCCACACATTGACTCGGTACCTGCACCCCCTGCATACAGCCTCATTATTGTTATTTTATTGTGTTACTTTTTATTATTTTTGACTTGTTAAATATTTTCTTAATAACCTTTTCTCAATAGGGGGTGCTGTTTGCACTTTGTAAAAATTTCATTCCCAAATTAAACTGCCTCGTACTCAATTCTTGCTCGTACAATATGCATATTATTATTACTATTGGATAGAAAACACTCTCTAGTTTCTAAAACCGTTTGAATTATATCTGTGAGTAAAACAGAACTCGAGTTGGAGCAATCTTCCTGTCAGCAAGTGAGAAATCTGAAATGAGCCAGGCTGTTCTGAGGTCGGTTTATTAATTTGCATGTCTTCTATTGGTTGAGATGCACTGCATACGCCTTCCCCTGGATGTCAGCAAATAGTGAGAATTGGAATGGAGTTGCTAGGCAGATCTGAGGCCATATAAATGGGCTGGGAACGTGGGGTCCTCTCTTTCCTTCATTCGCCATGACGCAAGACAGAATTCAGGATGGCGTTCTAGAAAGCTCCCGTTATAGCACTTAGATATATCCGGCTCTGATTTTATTCGATATAGGTGTTAAAGACATCATAATGTTGTTATTTTAAACCGAGTTATATCAGTTTATGTCAGTATATTGCGATTTTCGGATATTTATTTGTGCTGCGTTCTAGTGAGTTGGGCACGTCTGGGCCACATGGCTAATGTTTACTGCTAATTCCAAAGTTGAAGGCGACAATCTACAACCGAGCAACGATTCTTTTGGACAAAGGACAACTTGCCCAAGATTCTGATGGGAGCTCATCAAAAAGTAAGAACTATTTATGATGTTAATTCGTTGTT
Organism: Salvelinus fontinalis; assembly: GCF_029448725.1. Taxonomy (NCBI): domain Eukaryota; kingdom Metazoa; phylum Chordata; class Actinopteri; order Salmoniformes; family Salmonidae; genus Salvelinus; species Salvelinus fontinalis. The sequence goes on from NC_074668.1 coordinate 83,831,291, forward strand.
CTATTGAAAAATGTAAAACTCATATTCCGCCATTAATTTCGGTGCGGTCTCGCTTTAACGCACGCTGTATGTCGTAGTAACGTTAATTTTACAAATCTAACACAGCGGTTGCATTAAGAACTAAGGTATCTTTCATTTGCTGTCCAACCTGCATTTTTTAGTCAAGTTTATGATTAGTTACTGATTAGATTAGGTGCCTCCCCCAAGATTTCTCCCGACATATTGTTGGCAGCTTGGCTACTATTCTCATTGCATAACCACGATTTGTGCCGCTAAATATGCACATTTTCGAACAAACTCTATATGTATTGTGTAATATGATGTTATAGGACTGTCATCTGAAGAAGTTTGAGAAGGTTAGTGAAAAAATTAATATCTTTTGCTGGTTTATTCGTTATCGCTATTGTTGGCTTGAATCAATGCTGTTGTGTGGTTGGCTTTGTAGTAAGCTAATATAATGCTATATTGTGTTTTCGCTGTAAAACACTTAAAAAATCTGAAATATTGGCTGGATTCACAAGATCTTTGTCTTTCATTTGTTGTATGCTGTGTATTTTTCATAAATGTTTTATGATGAGTATTTAGGTAATTCACGTTGGTCTCTGTAGTTATTCTAGTTGCTTTGGTGAGAGTTGTGATGGTGGCTGCAATGGTAAACTATGATTTATACCTGAAATATGCACATTTTTCTAACAAAACATATGCTATACAATAAATATGTTATCAGACTGTCATCTGATGAAGTCGTTTCTTGGTTAGTGACTATTTATATCTTTATTTGGTCGAAATTGTGATAGCTACCTATGCAGGAAAAAAATGGTGGGAAAAAAAAGTTGTGTCTTTTGCTATCGTGGTTACCTAATAGATTTACATATTGTGTCTTCCCTGTAAAACATTTTAAAAATCAGAAATGATGGCTGGATTCTCAAGATGTGTATCGTTCATCTGGTGTCTTGGACTTGTGATTTAATGATATTTAGATGCTAGTATTTACTTGTGACGCTATGCTAGGCTATGCTAGTCAGCTTTTTTACTGATGATGGCTCCCGGATCCGGGATTGTGATGAAGTAGAAGTCTTAACTCTTTTTGAACTGCACTGTTGGTTAAGGGCTTGTAAGTAAGCACTTCACGGTGAGGTTTACACTAGTTGTATTCGGTGCATAAAGTGTCATCTGATTTGATCATCTTGAGAATCCTATAGTCAAGAGGTTTTTAGTTCTGTTGACACAGTGAGAATGGATAACCTGGATTGATCCATACAGTGAACTAAATCCATGGCAGTCAAGCCCTTTACAGTGAGAACATATGATTTACAAGCTTGTACATGATTCAATAATAAACTATATTGCCCTCACTTCCAACCCAGCCACATGGTTCTTGGACATGTTGTCTGAACACAGCCGTGCTTACACAAATATACTGAGCTCATTTGTAAAAGCTGTCTCATTATGAAAACATATGCCTCCCCACACCAGTGTTGGTCATTGAAAGCATAATTGTCCAACACCAACTCTCTCTGGGGCGGGGCTGGTGTTTTCACCTCCCTATAGCTGTGTGTGTGTGTGTGTGTGTGTGTGTGTGTGTGTGTGTGTGTGTGTGTGTGTGTGTGTGTGTGTGTGTGTGTGTGTGTGTGTGTGTGTGTGTGTGTGTGTGTGTGTGTGTGTGTGTGTGTGTGTGTCACAACCATGAGGGAAGCTAGGTCTTTGTTGCTGGGGCCTGAATAGGACGGTGACTGACTGGGTGAGATAAGGCTCTCAACACCACAGTTCATTTGATCTTCCGCCATTTATATTCAGCTGCAGTTTCTCATTTTCACTTTTGGGAAAAGGGGATGAGACGCGCCACTTTCATACGCTGCTCTCCCTCTCTCTGATATTAACCTTGGTGTTAAAAACTGACAGCACTGCAAAAGGGGAGCGAGGGAAGGCCATCACTTTGAATGGAGACATGTAGGCTTGTATAAACTGGGTGGTTCGAGCCCTGAATGCTGATTGGCTGACAGCCATGGTATATCAGACCGTATACCACGGGTATGACAAAACATTTATTTTTACTGCTATAATTAAGTTGGTAACCTGTTATAATAGCAATAAGGCACCTCTGGGGTTTGTGGTATGTGGCCAATATACCACGGCTAAGAGCTGTATACAGGCAGCGCGTTGCGTCTTGCCTAAGAACAGCCCTTCACCATGGTATATTGGCCATATACCACACCCCTCGTGCCTTACTGCTTAAATATAAACTTTTATGTGGCTTCTAATTCAACCTGACAACTTCCGCGCCATCTTTTTTTCAACTGTGGAACTTTATTTAAACCGAGCAGGGGCTTTCCTTTTCTGTGCATGGATGGGCTTCCTGCTAACACTATATTTCAGTTACTTAAACTCAGCTAGGGCTTTCCTTTTACTTGTAATTGAGGGACTGGTAAATGAACCAGCCAACAAGTGCTTAAGAGCTCTCGTGTTGTTAAGAGGAGAGAAAAATGGAGTGGAGTAACTGATGCATGTTCATTTAATGAGACACGTACCTGTGCTTTGGGATGTGGTTGACTCACACCTTTGTATTCACTTTCTGATAGTACTTACCAGCTGAGGGGAAAAAAATGTTGCTTGACTGTTAAGAAGCGCACACTGAGTTCCTCAAAATAGTTACATACAGGATATGTCTTGTACAATATATATAATATTACAATAATATAATATATGCCATGTCTTTATCCAAAGACATGTCTTCATGTCGGACCAGCTCTCTATTCTCAGGAGTTTTCCAGTTCCCATAACAATATCAAGGTCACCTTTCAGATCACACACTAATTTAAATGAGCATTTACCACTACTAGTAAAATAATGTGGCAGTAATCCCTCAGTAACAACAGCATAATCCCTCAGTAACAACAGTATAATCTCTCAGTAACAACAGTATAATCTCTCAGTAACAATAGTATAATCCCTAACTAACAACAGTATAATCCCTCAGTAAGAACAGTATAATCCCTGAGTAACAGTATAATCCCTCATTAACAACAGTATAATCCCTCAGTAACAGTATAATCACTCAGTAACAACAGTAGAATCACTAAGTAACAACAGTAGAATCACTCAGCAACAACAGTATAATCCCTGAGTAACAGTATAACCCCTCAGTAACAACACTATAATCTCTCAGTAACAACAGTATAATCCCTCAGTAAGAACAGTATAATCCCTTAGTAACAACAATATAATTCCTGAGTAACAGTATAATCACTGAGTAACAACAGTATAATCCCTCAGTAACAACAGTATAATCTCTCAGTAAGAACAGTATACTATCTAAGTAACAACAGTATAATCCCTCAGTAACAACAGTATCATCCCTGAGTAACAACAGTATCATCCCTGAGTAACAGTAGACTCACTCAGTAACAACAGTAGAATCCCTCAGTAACAACAGTTTAATCCCTCAGTAACAACAGTATAATCCCTCAGTACTAGTATAATCACTCAGTAACAACAGTAGAATATCTCAGTAACAACAGTATAATCCCTGAGAAACAGTATAATCCCTCAGTAACAACAGTATAAAACCTCAGTAAGAACAGTATAATCCCTCAGGAACAACAGCATAATACCTGAGTAACAATACAATCACTCAGTAATGACAATATAATCCCTCAGTAAGAACAGTATAATCATTCAGTAACAACAGTATAATCCCTCAGTAATAACAGTATAATCCCTCAGTAACAACAGTATAATCCCTCAGTAACAACAGTATAATCACACAGTAACAACAGTAGAATCCCCCAGTAAAAACGATATAAGCACTCAGTAACAACAGTATAATCCCTGAGTTACAACAGTATAATCCCTCAATAACAACAGTCAAATCCTTGAGTAACAGTATAATCACTCAGTAACAACAGTATAATCCCTCAGTAACAACAGCATAATCACTCAGAAACAACAGTAGAATCACTCAGAAACAACAGTAGAATCCCTCAGTAACAACAGTATAATCCCTCAGTAACAACAGTATAATCCCAGAGTAACAACAGTATAATCCCTCAGTAACAACATTATAATCAATTAGTAACAACAGTATAATCCCTCAGTAACAACATTATAATCAATTAGTAACAACAGTATAATCCCGAAGTAACAACAGTATAACCACTCAGTAACAACAGTAGAATCCCTCAGTAACAACAGTAGAATCCCTCAGTAACAACAGTAGAATCCCTCAGTAACAACAGTAGAATCCCTCAGTAACAACAGTAGAATCCCTCAGTAACAACAGTAGAATCCTAGAGTAACAACAGTAGAATCCCTCAGTAACAACAGTAGAATCCCTCAGTAACAACAGTAGAATCCCTCAGTAACAACAGTAGAATCCCTCAGTAACAACAGTAGAATCCTAGAGTAACAACAGTAGAATCCCTCAGTAACAACAGCATAATCACACAGTAACAACAGTATAATCCGCCAGTAAAAACGATATAATCACTCAGTAACAACAGTATAATCCCTGAGTAACAACAGTATAATCCCTCAATAACAACAGTCAAATCCTTGAGTAACAGTATAATCACTCAGTAACAACAGTATAATCCCTCAGTAACAACAGCATAATCACTCAGTAACAACAGTATAATCCCTGAGTTACAACAGTATAATCCATCAATAACAACAGTCAAATCCTTGAGTAACAGTATAATCCCTCAGTAACAACACTATAATCCCTCAGTGAGAACAGTCAAATCCTTGAGTAACAGTATAATCCCTCAGTAACAACAGTATAATCCCTCAGTAACAACAGCATAATCACTTAGAAACAACAGTAGAATCACTCAGAAACAACAGTATAATCCGTCAGTAAAAACAGTATAATCCTAGAGTAACAGCAGTAGAATCCCTCAGTAACCACAGTATAATCCCCCAGTAAGAACAGTATAATCCCTGAGTAACAGTAGAATCACTCAGTAACCACAGTATAATCCCTCAGTAAGAACAGTATAATCCCTGAGCAACAGTAGAATCACTCAGTAACAACAGTATAATCCCTCAGTAACAACAGTATAATCCCTCAGTGAGAACAGTATAATCCCTCAGTAACAACAGTATAATCCCTCAGTGAGAACAATATAATCACTCAGTAACAACAGTATAATCCCTAAATGACAACAGTATAATCCCTCATTAACAACAGTATAATCCCTCATTAACAACAGTATATTCACTCAGTAAGAACAGTATAATCACTCAGTAGTAACAGTATAATCCCTGAGTAATAACAGTATAATCGCTCAGTAACAACAGTATAATGCCTCAGTAACAACAGTATAATCACTTAGTAACGACAGTATAATCTCTTCTTGGTGATGTCATTTGGAAACACAATGTCAATTTCAAAACCAACGGCATAAAGAAATAACCAACATGGGTACAAAACCCGACGCGCACCAGTAAACATGTGCACAAGCATTTACAACAAACAATTCCACACAAAGACATGGGGGGAACAGAGGGTTAAAAACACAACACTTAATGAGGGAAATGAGAACCAGGTGTGTAGGAAAACAAGACAAGACAAATGGAAAATGAAAAGTGGATCGACAATGGCTAGAAGACCGGTGACGGCGACCGCCGCGCGAACAAGGAGAGGAACCGACTTCAGTGGAAGTCGTGACAGCCAGAGACAATTACTCGATGCCGACATCTTTCTAGATAATTTACACGCAGAAGCTATGTTGCGCTTGCTTGGTGACTGTTTCATCCTGACATCGTTGATGCCGACATACAGTAGATAACAATATCCCTATACTCTCTATGCTCACCAGTTTAAGCCTTAGCCAGCACTCTCTTCAGATTAGCCTTTACGTCGGTAGACCTGCCCTCTGGTAAACAGTGTATGATCGCTAGATTATTATTTTTAACTCTAATATTGTGGGTAATGGATTCGCCAATGACTAGGGTTTTCAATTTGTCAGAGCTAATGGTGGGAGGCTTCAGAGGCTCAGACCCCGTAACGGGTGGATGAGGGACCTGAGAAGGCTCGGCCTCTGACTCGTTGGTTATTGGGGAGAACCGTTTGGAAGTTTCTGTCCAACAGCATTTCTTTCCAGAAGGCTGCGAGGACTGTGCAGTAGGATTTATACTACTATCTGTACTTACTTTTGGCACAGACGCTGTTTCATCCTTTCCTACACTTAAATTGCCCTTGCCTAATGATTGCATCTGAAGCTGTGCTTGCAACAAGGCTATCCCCAACATAAGGCAACAGTTCTCCTGTATATTAAGAGTACAGCGACTGCAATTAGATGGCATAGTGTTAATGTTACTACTTAGCTTCTTCGGCTGGTGGACGTCTGCAGAACCATGTCCAGATAAAGCGTCCGGGGAGAAAAAGTCGAACGAGGAAAAAACTAAGACGTTGGTAAATGTATTAAATTTGGATTTTGATTAAACGGTTATTAAATGTAAAAAACAAAAGGTTTAGCAGGTAGCCAAGTAGCAACAAGCAGCACGGAGACAATCAAAAACTCAAACATTATGTCACGGCTGTCTTCGTCCTCCTCATCTGACGAGGAGAAGTGAGGAGGATCGGAGGACCAATTCGCAGCGTGGTAAGTGTTCGTCATTTTAATGGAAAAACTAAACACTACAAAATAACAAAGTGACAAGCGTGAAGCTAATGAACAATCGTGCTGACACAAACACTACACATAGACAACCCACAACCCACAATGACAAAACAGGCTACCTAAATATGGTTCCCAATCAGAGACAACGACTAACACCTGCCTCTGATTGAGAACCATATCAGGCCAAACACAGAAACAGACAAACTAGACATACAACATAGAATGCCCACTCAGATCACACCCTGACCAAACAAAACATAGAAACATACAAAGCAAACTATGGTCAGGGCGTGACACATTAAGTATTAGTGACGAGCAGTTACCTAAATGACAATGATTTGTCCCAAATACAATGCTTTTAGTTTTTAAAATATTTAGTACTAACTTATTCCTTGCCACCCCTTCTGAAACTAACTGCAGCTCTTTGTTAAGTGTTGCAGTAATTTCAGTCGCTGTAATAGCTGACGTGTATAGTGTTGAGTCATCCGCATACATAGACACACTGGCTTTACTCAAAGCTATTAGGTTGTTACTTAAGTTATTTGGCCACTTTAGTTGTGATACAAACCTGATCAAAACATATAGGCCTATCTATGGGCTAGGATACATGAGGTGACTATGATTTGAAAAAGTTACACAAAAAAAAGGCATGGCTGTTTCTTGCCTTAAGCTGAGCATCATTCACAAGTGGTAATATATAATTCACAAGTGATAGCCTAATATTGTCACCCATCACACTATTCTTGATTTAATATTGTCTGTACATATACTAAATAATATAAGTGTGAAATTTGCTTTGATTTAGGATGGAGCATTATAATGCACCTGTCTCGATGTCATCTATGCACTTAAATAGCGAATGGAAGATGCTTTTCCAGCGGTTAATTTTCATGCCAGCCAGGTAGGCTATAGTCCTGTTGTAAAGAGAAGCAATGTGCTTATTAATATGAGGAAAGTTGAGAAATATATATAGTAGGCCTCAGCTGCTTCAGAGCTTGGAGAAGCCTAATTACCATGACTAAACGGTCATGTGGAATTCTACTGCCTTAAGAAGGTCACGGTAACAGTCCTACTCGTGACCACCGGTGTGGCGGTAATACGGTCACGGTAACAGTCCTACTCGTGACCACCGGTGTGGCGGTAATACGGTCACGGTAACAGTCCTACTCGTGACCACCGGTGTGGCGGTAATACGGTTACGGTAACAGCCCTACTCGTGACCACCGGTGTGGCGGTAATACGGTTACGGTAACAGCCCTACTCGTGACCACCGGTGTGGAGGTAATACGGTTACGGTAACAGCCCTACTCGTGACCACCGGTGTGGAGGTAATACGGTCACGGTAACAGTCCTACTCGTGACCACCGGTGTGGCGGTAATACGGTCACGGTAACAGTCCTACTCGTGACCACCGGTGTGGCGGTAATACGGTCACGGTAACAGTCCTACTCGTGACCACCGGTGTGGCGGTAATACGGTCACGGTAACAGCCCTACTCGTGACCACCGGTGTGGAGGTAATACGGTCACGGTAACAGCCCTACTCGTGACCACCGGTGTGGCGGTAATACGGTCACGGTAACAGCCCTACTCGTGACCACCGGTGTGGCGGTAATACGGTCACGGTAACAGTCCTACTCGTGACCACCGGTGTGGCGGTAATACGGTCACGGTAACAGCCCTACTCGTGACCACCGGTGTGGCGGTAACAGCCCTAGCCATAGCTAGGCGTTCTGCCAGTCACATTCTGTTGAAGGTCCCCAAAGCACAGACATCCCTGTGTCCCTCCTCTTTTCAGTTCGCTGCAGCTAGTGGAAAGGGCTGCAACAAACACACAAACTGGACAGTTTTATCTCAATCTCTTCATTCAAAGACTCAATCATGGACACTCTTACTGACAGTTGTGGCTGCTTTGCATGATGTATTGTTGTCTCTAACTTCTTGCCCTTTGTGCAGTTGTCTGTGCCCAATAATGTTTGTACCATGTTATGTGCTGCTACCATTTTGTTGTCAAGTTATGTTGCTACCATGATGTGTTGTTGCCTTGCTATGTTGTTGTCTTAGGTCTCAATTTATGTAGTGTTGTCTCTCTTGTCGTGATGTGTGTTTTGTCCTATATTTATATATTGTATTTTATTTTTAATCCCAGCCCCCGTCCCCGCAGGAGGCCTTTTGCCTTTTGGTAGGCTGTCATTGTAAATAACAATTTGTTCTTTAACTGACTCGCCTAGTTAAATAAAAAAATAGCCATTGACAAAAAATGCCTCATAAAACTGACCTTATCACTCCATAAATCCGCAGTTTCACAGTTATCTCCTACAAGCCCTCTCTGACATTCCTTAAATGCAGTCAGATTCAGATTGTGCCTGCCCCCTAAGCAAGCAACTCATGGCTTTCCAGCAAGCACTCCAGTTTGCCTTGACACCAGAGGGTCTTCCTTCCCGTTAGCACCCAAACACACTAACACAGCACCCAGGGGGAGATATAGCGCTAGGAGAGACAAAGTTCAGCTCAGCCCAGCTTGGCTTTCAACACGCTGGGGCTGACAGCTGATTGATTCCAGTTTTGCCGTGTTTTCACTGCTGCAACCCTCTGTTGTCTTTCATTTTATCTAGCCTCCGACGGTCATAAAAGATTCATGCGCAGTGCTTACAGTGTTTGTTAATGTACTTTAGGCAGAGCATTGCAGGGACAGAGAACAACGGTGTGGAGGCTTTCTAAATATTTACAATGCCTCCCTTGTTCCCCTCAGATAGACCTGTTTACCAGGACAGCCCTTATAAACACTGTTGTGGAGACAAGATGGCAGCCAGGTGAGACAACTACAAGTAATAAAGAGGGAGGATGCTAAACCAGGGAGAAATATATGCAGTGGTGGGAAAAGTACCCAAATGGCATACTGTAGTAAGAGTAAAGATACCTTAATAGAAAATGACTCAAGTAAAAGTAAAAGTCCCCCAGTAAAATAGTACTTGAGGTAAAGTCTACAAGTATTTGGTTTTAACCCTCCTGTTGTGTTGGTTTCCTGTTAATTCATTCTGTGATCTCGGTCCAAAATGACCGCCCCATTATAGCTGATTATAAATCCATAATAATACATATATTATCACTTAATGTTGTGTTAGATCTTTTTATCAACTTAAGTTCTTGTGAACATTACAAGTTTTGTACTTCTATTTGCTATTTATGGCCTGTAGGCCTCATTGACCTGAGCTCATACAACTGGGTTTTGAGTAAAAAAAAGCATAATGTATGGATTATTTTGACTATAACAAATACTCAGAATAAACATATTGTGCTATTTATCACAGACTACTTTGTGTCAAAGTTTAACAAGGACTCCCTCCCCCTCACTAGTGTCATGATCAAAGATATGATCAAGAGCCTCACATACAGCATATCGTTTGGCCATTGTGCTGCCACAGAATGAATTGTGAGCAAGGCCTCAAAAAAGCTTTTACATACCAGATCTGCGAGAAAAGGTCTATATATTATTGAAACAATGTTGCGATTGTTTGTGAGAATGCCAACAGGTGTGGTTCCGGTCGGGGAAAGATTCTATTGAGGAAAGATTCCCGTGGGGGTTGCTATGGAAGCCAAGAAGGGGAGTGAGGTGTGTGTGTGTGTGTGTGTGTGTGTGCTCAAACACACATGCCTGTGAGGATCTGGGAGAGTAAGTGTGTACATCTGATGAATGGGCCTGTTCCTGAACTCAATTTTATACACTAATTGTAGTCTCACCAATTCATTTCTAATGACCAGTCATTTTTGACCGGGAACACCACAGGTGTACAAAAGTTAAATAAAACACCCAAAATGTTATGAAAACCATCAAAATGTGTCATGATCGTGTGGAGGATTGACGGACCAAAACGCAGCATTTGGAAAATAAGCCATCTCTTTTATTTTAGAAGAAGGCAAAACGAAACAAAAACACTTACGAACTAACCAAAACAATAAACGACCGTGAAGCTAATAAACGTAGTGCACATACAGGCTACAAACGTATAACATAGACAATTACCCACATCGACCGAAAGCCTATGGCTACCCTAAATATGGCTCCCAATCAGAGACAACAGAAATCAGCTGTCTCTAATTGGGAACTCATTCAGGCAACCATAGACTCTCCTAGACAACTACACCAACATAGACACAGTTAGACACATACACTCAACACAAACCCATACACTACACCCAACACCCCCTTTACCATATAACCACCCAAAACCGATAAAACACAAACATTCCCCATGTCACACCCTGACCTAACTAAAATAATAAAGAGAACAAAGAATACTAAGGCCAGGGCGTGACATAACCCCCCCCCCCCCTTAAGGTGCGAACTCCGGGCGCACCAGCACACAGTCTTGGGGAGGGTCTGGGTGGGCTTCCTTCCACGGTGGCGGCTCCAGCACTGGTTGTGGTCCCCACCCCACCACAGTCACTAACCGCCTCCTTAGCTTCCTCCAAATGACCCCCCTCCACATTAACCCCACTGCATTAAGGGGCAGTTCCGGACTAAGGGGCAGCTCCGGACTAAGGGGCGGCTCCGGACTAAGGGGCGGCTCCGGACTAAGGGGCGGCTCCGGACTAAGGGGCAGCTCCGGACTAAGGGGCAGCACCAGGATAAGGGGCAGCACCAGGATAAGGGGCAGCTCCGGACTGAGGGACTGCAGCTCCGGACTGAGGGACTGCAGCTCCGGACTGAGGGACGGCAGCTCCGGACTGAGGGACGGCAGCTCCGGACTGAGGGACGGCCCATGGCTGGCTGACGGATCTGGCTGCTCATGGCTGGCTGACGGATCTGGCTGCTCATGGCTGGCTGACGGATCTGGATGCTCATGGCTGGCTGACGGATCTGGCTGCTCATGGCTGGCTGACGGATCTGGCTGCTCATGGCTGGCTGACGGATCTGGCTGCTCATGGCTGGCTGACGGATCTGGCAGATCCTGTCTGGTTGGCGGCTCTGGCAGATCCTGTCTGGTTGGCGGCTCTGGCAGATCCTGTCTGGTTGGCGGCTCTGGCAGATCCTGTCTGGTTGGCGGCTCTGGCAGATCCTGTCTGGTTGGCGGCTCTGGCAGATCCTGTCTGACGAATGGCTCTAGCGGCTCCTGACTGACGAATGGCTCTGACGGCTCGGGACAGACGGGCGGCTCTAATGGCTCTGGACAGACGGATGGCTCAGACGGCACTGGGCAGACGGATGGCTCAGGTGGCGCTGGGGAGACGGATGGCTCAGACGGCGCTGGGGAGACGAATGGCTCAGACGGCGCTGGGGAGACGGATGGCTCAGACGGCGCTGGGGAGACGGATGGCTCTGGCCGGATGAGGCGCACTGTAGGCCTGGTGCGTGGTGCCGGAACTGGAGGCACCGGGCTAAAGGCACGCACTTTCAGGCTAGTGCGGGGAGAAGGAACAGGGCATACTGGACCCTGGGTACGCACATTAGGCCTAGTGCGTGGGGCCGGAACTGGTGGTACCGGACTGGGGACACGCATCTCAGGGCTAGTGCGGGGAGCAGCAACAGGACGCACAGGACTCTGGGGACACACAGGAGGCTTGGTGCGTGGTTTAGGCACTGGTGGTAAAGGGCTGGAGACACGCACCATAGGGCTAGTGCGTGGAGGAGGCACTGGTTGTACTGGGCTGGGGACTGTCACAGGAGAGTTAGTACGTGGGGCTAATATAGGAGGTGCAGGACTAGGGAGGCGTACAGGAGGCCTGGTTCGTGGAACTGTCATTCCCAGACGGTTAGCACGCACATCAGGACGAGCATGGAGAGCTGACTCAGGTAACCTCACATCCCGCACACGCTCTGTCGGGTGGATCTTGTGCCTCACGCACCAACACAGCAGCTCCCTCATTTCACTCTCTTCCAACCTCCCCAATAAATCCTTAACAGTCTCTGTATCATTCCCATTGCTCACCTCCAATATCAGCCCGACTGGCTCAGGTTCCCTCTTAGAGTCCTCACGGGTAGCACGGGAAGTTGACGCAGATCTCCCATCTGGACTCGCCACACTCCCCATGAGCCCCTCCCCAAGAAATTTTTGGGTATTACTCACGGGTCTCCAGCCTTGCTTCCGTGCTGCCTCCTCATATCGCCTCCTCTCGGCTTTCGCTGCCTCCAGCTCTTCACGAGGGAGGCGATATTCTCCCGGTTGAGCCCAAGGTCCCTTACCATCCAGTATCTCCTCCCATGTCCAAGAATCCTGTGTAGGTGGGTCCTGTTGCCGCTTTACATGCCGCTTGGTCCTGTATTGGTGGGTAATTCTGTCACGATCGTGTGGAGGATTGACGGACCAAAACGCAGCATTTGGAAAATAAGCCATCTCTTTTATTTTAGAAGAAGGCAAAACGAAACAAAAACACTTACGAACTAACCAAAACAATAAACGACCGTGAAGCTAATAAACGTAGTGCACATACAGGCTACAAACGTATAACATAGACAATTACCCACATCGACCGAAAGCCTATGGCTACCCTAAATATGGCTCCCAAGCAGAGACAACAGAAATCAGCTGTCTCTAATTGGGAACCCATTCAGGCAACCATAGACTCTCCTAGACAACTACACCAACATAGACACAGCTAGACACATACACTCAACACAAACCTATACACTACACCCAACACCCCCTTTACCATATAACCACCCAAAACCGATAAAACACAAACATTCCCCATGTCACACCCTGAAAAATGTAATGAGTACTTTTGGGTAAAAGTAGATGTTGTCAAAAATATAAATAGTAAAGTACAGATACCCCAAAAAACTACTTAAATAGTACTTTAAAGTATTTTTACTTAAGTACTTTACACTACTGAATATATGGGTGAATACGTGGGCTACACCTGACTAAGTGAGGGTGTTTGGTATCGCTGAATTCATACAAAAAAGTCAGTTAACTGTTCTCTTGACTCAGAGCAACATAACCTTATTTGTTTCCCAAATGGTGGGCTCCCGGGTGGCGCAGCGGTCTAAGGCACTTCTGGAGGCGTCACTACAGACACCCTGGTTTGAATCCAAGCTGTATCACAACCGGCCGTGATTGGGAGTCCCATAGGGCGGCTCACAAATGGTCCAGCATTTGGCCGGTGTAGGCCGTCATTGTAAATAAGAATTTGTCCTTAACTGACTTGCCTAGTTAAATAAAGGTTAAATTTAAAAAAATGACTGGTGTTGCAGTGGGTCGTGGCTTAAGCCAGTATTGTAGCAAATTCAGTGGGAAGACTTTTTCATTATTCTGATCACCTAGGGCCTAGTCCTCCTACTCATCTCAGTTTCTTCATTTCAGAATTGCTGGAGCAGCGCTTTGTGAGATCTGAACTAAGACCCTTCTTTATGGGACACAATCTCATCCCTAATCCACAGCATCAACCTGACACTCAAAAAGTCTGTGCCTGGGTCTCCTGCTTCTGTTCTGTCCTGTACCAGCTCAGTCCCTGTTGGGCTGTTATGGAGTTGAAGTGAGTGGGTGTTTACAATCAGTTCACATCCACTGCATGTTAAACCAGAGAGCTGCCTGCTACACTAGCGTACTCCATTAGTCTCTCCGGGTGACGCCTCTGAGATCCAGGCGTCAGAGGCGGCAGCATCAGGGGGATTGGCTCTGCAGCCTCACATAGCTCCTCAAAAGCCGTCTGTCCTCCTCCTACTCCTCAGATCAGTCATCCTTTACCCTGCTGGGCCCACCCGCCTAACCCGCCCAGCCTGCCTGCCAGCGGTGGGAGGGTTGGGTCTCTGAGGACCACTGGTGTGTCTGCCTGAGGCTGTCTCCCTGATTCATGTTAATGCAGATAATAAAAATAATAAAAAGAAGTGTTCTTCTATCACATCTACCATGCTAATGCTGCTGTTTGTCTCCTCCGAGGCAGGTGGTAACCAGGGTGATGAAGTTAGTTTCCTCCGAGGCAGGCGGTAACCGGGGTGATGAAGTTAGTTTCCTCCGAGGCAGGCGGTAACCGGGGTGATGAAGTTAGTTTCCTCCGAGGCAGGCGGTAACCAGGGTGATGAAGTTAGTTTCCTCCGAGGCAGGCGGTAACCGGGGTGATGAAGTTAGTTTCCTCCGAGGCAGGCGGTAACCGGGGTGATGAAGTTAGTTTCCTCCGAGGCAGGCGGTAACCAGGGTGATGAAGTTAGTTTCCTCCGAGGCAGGCGGTAACCCGGGTGATGAAGTTAGTTTCCTCCGAGGCAGGCGGTAACCGGGGTGATGAAGTGGAAGGTGTGTCAAAGAGGATTATCACTGCTTGTGTACAGATGAGAGAGTTATCCATACTGTATGATCCAGTGGAGGCTGCTGAGGGGAGGACGGCTCATAATATGGACTCATGCAATGGATTCAATGGAATTGCATCAAACACATCAAAGACGGGGTTTCCATGTGTTTGATACCATTCCATTGACTCCATTCCAGCCATTAATATGTGTCGTCCTCCCCTCAGCAGCCTCCACTGGTGTGATCTCACTACTGACGTTCACAGTTCCCAGTAGCTATGCAGACAGGCAGCGGGAGGAGAATTAAAGAATTTAAATAAAACATGGCCTCCAGATAGAAGAAGCTTTTCTGTCAGCTGACAATGAAAATATGAAATTCCCCTCACGTCTTTCAGATGAGTCCATCTGTGTCTCAGTGCTTCAAGCCTCAAACACAATCCATTCTTCAGCCCATTTTGTTGAATTACAGCAACATGAGTTTTAAAATAGATTCCGAGCCCAGTAGGGAATTAGCCTGGAGGACCATAAAATAGCTCTCTGATGAATTAGATCTATCTTCTATGGCAACGTTCCAAGTATTGTCGCCAAGATTCCTAACTGCACGTGAACTCAGAAACATCACGAAAGAAAAATAATAGCATGGTAAGCTTTTCAAAGACTATTGAATACTACTTAAAAATGTAACTGTATTTTTTAAATAATTAATTCTATAATTTATTTTTTTAAAGGCTTGGTTAGTACTACTGTTAACTGAATCAACCTTACTCCACTGTGATATACAGTGCATTCGGAAAGTATTCAGACCACTTCACTTTTTCCACATTTTGTTACGTTACAACCTTATTCTAAAATGTATTAAATAAAAAAAATCCTCATCTTCACACAATACCCCATAAAGACAAAGCAAAAAGTTGCAAATTAATTTTTAGAAATTAAACAGGAATAGCTTATTTACATAAGTATTCAGACCCTTTGCTATGAGACTCGAAATTTAGCTCAGATGCATCTTGTTTCCATTGATCATCCTTGAGATGTTTCTACAACTTGATTAGAGTCCATCTGTGGTAAATTCAATTTATTGGACATGATTTGGAAAGACACACACAGGTGTATATAAGGTCCCACAGTTGACAGTGCATGTCAAAACAAAAACCAAAGCCATGATGTCGAAGGAATTGACCATAGAACTCTGAGACAGGATTGTGTCGAGGAACAGATCTGGGGAAGGGTACCAAAAAATGTCTGCAGCATTGAAGGTCCCAAGAACACAGTTGGCTCCATCATTCATAAAATGGAAGAAATTTGTAACAACCAAGACTCTTCCTAGAGTTGGGCGCCCGACCAAAATGAGCAATCGGGGAGAAGGGGCTTGGTCAGGGAGGTGACCGAGAAGTCTTACATTTTTATTTTATTTAACTAGGCAAGTCAGTTAAGAACAAATTCTTATTTACAATGACAGCCTACCCCCAGGGTCTGGAGTGACGCCTCTAGCACTGCAATGCAGTGCCTTAGATTGCTGCGCCACTCGGGAGGCCTTGATGGTCACTCTGACAGACCTCCAGAATTCCTCTGTGAAGATGGGAGAACCTTCCAGTAGGACAACCATCTCTGCAGCACTCCACCAATCAGGCCTTTATGGTAGAGTGGCCAGGCGGAAGCCACTCCTCAGTAAAAGGCACATGACAGCCCGCTTGGAGTTAGCCAAAAAGCACTTAAAGGTGGTGGCAGCATCATGCTGTGGGGATGTTTTTCAGCGGCAGGGACTGGGAGAATAGTCAGGATTGAGGGAAGGACGAACGGAGCAAAGTACAAAGAGATCCTTGATGAAAACCTGCTCCAGAACGCTCAGGACCTCAGACTGGGGGTGAAGGTTCACCTTCCAAAAGGACAACGACCCTAAGCACACAGCCAAGACAACGCAGGAGTGGCTTTGGGACAAGTCTCTAAATGTTCTTGAGTGGCCCAGCCAGAGCCTGGACTTGCACCCAATCTAACATCTGGAGACCTGAAAATAGCTGTGCAGCGATGCACCCCATCCAACCTGACAGAGCTTGAGAGGAGAAGCTCCCCCAATACAGATGTGCCAAGCTTGTAGCATCATACCCAAGAAGACTCGAGGCTCTAATCACTGCCAAAGGTGCTTCAACAAAGTGCTAAGTAAAGGGTCTGAATACTTATGTAAATGTCATGTTTCAGATTTTTTTTCAAAAATTTGCAAAAAAGTCTTTCAACCAGTTTTTGGTTTGTCATTATGGGGTGTTGTGTGTAGATTGATGAGGGGAGAAAAGGATTTTATCAATTTTAGAATAAGGCTGTGACGTAACAAAATGTGGGAAACAGTGAAGCTGTCTTAATACTTTTCCGAATGCACTTTACATTACACCAACACAGATTGAGTGTGGAACGTCGTTTTTTTTAAAAGTGTGGGGTAATTAATTCATGAATTATAAAGAGAAAGTTATTGTGGTTTGGCAAAGTTCGACTCCTTTTAATAGAGGATAATTGAAATTATGCAAATTAAGTCTGGCAGTGAAAATATAACACAGGGAGAAGCCATGCAAATCAGGAAAGCCCCTTTAATACCAGATAATTTTAATGGCGTTACACCCGTGGCCCTCATTCCTATCAGCATATCGATTAAAATATTAAAGGGAAGGTTTGGGGAAATGGTCACACCAAAAGTGGTGAGAAGAACAGGCCTCTTTCTTTCATGAAGTTGACGATTTGATGCTTCCACGGCTGCAACTTCCGAGGACTCCCCCCCCCTCCACCTCGTGAATCAGGCTGCTTATAAAAGGTATACAACTTCCGAGGACTCCCCCCCCTCCACCTCGTGAATCAGGCTGCTTATAAAAGTGAATCATGCCATGGTGATTGTGCAGAGTAGTGCAGCTACTGTGGGGCTGAGACAGAGCCAAGGTATACAACTTCCGAGGACTCCCCCCCCTCCACCTCGTGAATCAGGCTGCTTATAAAAGTGAATCGTGCCATGGTGATTGTGCAGAGTAGTACAGCTACTGTGGGGCTGAGACAGAGCCAAGGTATACAACTGAAAGAGAACGTGTGCAAATGTTCCATAAGTCATATTTGTATTGGGTATCATTTGACACCCCCATTATGCATCGATAAGTACACATTCAACAATGGAATAGTATCCAAGACTTTAACAGCCGTTAGAGAAAGGGCCTATCATTCTCCACATTATAACTGTAGGATATTCACCCTGTCTTTTGATTCCTTGTGATGATGGTGGACCGAGCCTGGTCCCAGATCTATTTGTGCTGTCCTGTCAACTGCTATGGTCATTATCATGCCATGCCAAACACGTGAAACGACCATAGGAGTTGGCTATACCTAACAAACAGACCTGGGACCAGGCTAGATAGTGGCTGCTTGCTGCAGGGATTTGTTACCGGCCCTGTGCAGATGTCGGTTGTGACTACGCCACTCAACCCTATGGTTAACATGAAGACGGTCCACTTAGTGATCGAAACTACTGCAGATCGGTGAGCAGTAAATATGTAATTATTTATTCCTCCTCCGCTCTAACACAATATGATTAGCTACAGGGCAGGGTGTGTGTGTGTTTGGCAGACAGCTGAACTTGATATAGAGGATCACAGGAAGGTTAATGGATGTTCAACATTAGTCCCAGGGAGTTGGTCCCCTGTTCTGGCTGGAGCTCAGTGTGGATAGGTTGAACCCTTGATGGGCGGGTCTGTGCAGTCATTTGCACAGGGGTGAAGGGATGCTGAGGGCCACATGGTTGGGGATTATCTTGAACAGTGGGAATCACATCATGGGCTGGTTTCCTGGACACAGACTCATCTCAGTCCTAGACTAGAAGGCATGTTCAATGGAGATTCTCCATTTAAAGTGCTTCTTAGTCCAAGACTATGCTTAACCTGCTTCTGGAATTATTTTAAAGAAGAATCAGCTTTGGGGATTCAAAATCCTAAAACAGCTATGTATAACGTAAACAGTTCTTCACCAAAAGCCAGTACTTATATGAGAGTAGGTCAAAAAACATCTTAACCATGAGAAGCCCTTCAATATAAATAGCACAACTAATGTTCCAACAATCCTACTCTGTATTCAGGAGACTGGATGTCAGGGAAGGGTGAGGGAGACAAAAAAGCACAGCTTGACAGAGAGAGCAAGAGTGAGACAGAGAGAGCGACACAGAGCGAAGACAGGGTGAGACAGTGAGAGAGAGACAGGGTACACCCTGATCTGTTTCACCTGTATGTGTGCTTATCTCCACCCCCTCCAGGTGTCACCCATCTTCCCCATTATCCCCAGTGTATTTATACCTGTGTTCTCTGTCTGTCGCCAGTTTGTTTTGTTTCGTCAAGCCTACCAGTGGTTTTTCCGTGTGTCTGTCTTGCACTAGTTCCTGTTTTCCAGCTTTCCCTGGTTTTTGACCATCCTGCCTGCCGTTCTGTACCTTTCGGACTCTGTTCTGGATTACTGACCTCTGCCTGCCCTTGACCTGTCGTTTGCCTGCCCCCGTTTTTTGGAATAAACTTTTATTTCTTTGAAACTGTCTGCATCTGGGTTTTCTCCTGAGCTGTGACAGGGAGATGTATAAACTTAAACAAAGAGAACTGAACAACATTCACTGGGGTAGTGGGTTTATAACCATTGTATTATAAGATGTACATTTCCTTTCACTAGAGTCTTGTGTGCAAGTTTGTCGTGTGACTGTTAAATGGGCTCTTTAGTATGCATGTCAAATGGAATTAGTGTGCATTTCTCATCCCTGTCCTCCATGGGTGTTGCATTACAAGGCACTGTCCTCAAAACTGCCAGAATCAATTAATATGAATAATGAATGTAGAGCAACTTGAGTTACCCTGTGATCCGTAGAATCTTCTCCTGGCTCCTACCATTGTTCTCAGATATGCACATCACTTGAATTTAGCAGAAGAGGATCCTCAGCTAATTATTTAGCAAAATAGGGGTCAGACGATTTGTTGTCCTGGTAGGACATTCAAATAGTTCAAATATAGGCTACCATACATGTGGTGGACGGAGAGAATTTTCTCCTCCACTTATAAGAGAACTTTACTGGTCCATTTTGCAACAGAAATGTCTATTGTATATCCCATTCTCCCAGGTGGACGTACACATACAGTACTGTATATACACATAGAGAAGTAGGGGTCAGAACCAGGGACAGACTGGACCAGTTTTGGGGTTAAAGGGCACAATGGCGGTAGTTAGCTCATGGGATTTTGAAGGACCCTCCAGATTCCCCCATCAGCTTGGGGATTCAAACCGGCAACCTCTGATTATCTTTGTGCCATTTAGTCAAACTCTGGAGCCCACGTTGGTATGAGGACCAGTCCACTGATACTCCATCAAGATGACCCCCCCTCCCCACTCTGGTCCCCACGTTGGTATGAGGACCAGTCCACTGATACTCCATCAAGATGACCCCCCCCTCCCCACTCTGGTCCCCGTGTTGGTATGAGGAACAGTCCACTGATACTCCATCAAGATGACCCCCCCTCCCCACTCTGGTCCCCACGTTGGTATGAGGACCAGTCCATTGATACTCCATCAAGATGACCCCCCCTCCCCACTCTGGTCCCCATGTCGGTATAAGGAACAGTCCACTGATACTCCATCAAGATTACCCCCCCCCCCCCCCCCCCCCCCACTCTGGTCCCCACGTTGGTATGAGGACCAGTCCACTGATACTCCATCAAGATTACCCCCCCCTCTGGTCCCCACGTTGGTATGAGAAACAGTCCACTGATGCTTTAGGTTATAACCATCAAAATATACAAGGAAGTGACATCTAGTGTTATGCCTCAAAATTATCAAGCAACTTTATCTACTGACATAGAACGTAATGTTTACATGTATAGAATTTATCATATTACAATATGTAATTTACTTGGACATTTCTAAATGTACTGAATAATAATTTGCAGAACACTTCACTTTCACTGGTTACCAACATTACATGTTTGATAGTAGACTATACATAGTGTGTGACTTTTCTGTTTCCGTTAGTCAGCACCTCAAAAACTTTTGGGGTATGTGTCCATCATAATCTTGTTTCCTCATCAACACCCCCCTCTTCTGGTCAAATGATTTTACTACAACATTATACTTTGTCAGGTCTCCATATGTTCAGAACTATTCTCAACCCTAAGGTTCCATCTAGTGGATAGAAATACTACCTACATATGGTCTAGTGCAGTGGTCCTCAACCAAGGCTACTAGGACCCCTGGGGGTACCTGGTCTATCCACAGGGGGTACTTGAGAAGACTCATGAGACCATAGGCTTACTAGTAAAATGCACATGAAAGGGTACTTCAGGGGTACTCCCGGCAGAGCAGAATTCAGTTGGTGGTACAGTACAAATGTCAGGAACCACTGGTCTAGTGCATAAAAAAGGACAACATACTTTCAAAGTGAAAGATAGTTTATTTTTTAAACCTTATGTATGAAATGTCTCTGATTTCTGGATTTCAATTTTTCCGCTTTACATTTAAAGTATTTTTTAAGCCAGCAGGTCAACTTCAAAACCTTAGGGTAGAGAATAATTCTGAACATATTGAGGCCTGACAAAGTATACTGTTGTAGTAAAATAATTTTACCAGAAGAGGGGCTCCCGAGTGGCGCAGCAGTCTAAGGCACTGCATCTCAGTGCTAGAGGCGTCACTACAGACCCTGCTTCGATTCCAGGCTGTATCACAACCGGCTGTGGTTGGAAGTCCCATAGGGCAGCCCACAATTGGCCCAGCACCGTCTGGGTTTGGCCGGGGTAGGCTGTCATTGTAAATAAGAATTTGTTCTTAAATTACTTGCCTGGTTAAATAAAGACAAATAATTGCTATGTCACCCCCAACAATTTAAAGTTGTGCTCTTGCAGCCATACTGGGCTGGCACATTTCCTTCTGGTGTTTCCAGCTCTTATTTAAGAAATCTCATACCCTGCTGATCTATAATAATTACATAATGCTGCCTGTCTGCCACATACTTAGAAATAAAGTAGGCAAGGCACTGTATCCACCACTAGATGGCAATGGTGTAGAGCTGTGCAGCTGTGACTGAACAGCCTAAATGAACTCAACAAAATGTGAATACATGAGCTTGATAGGCTTATTGAAGAAAAATGTATCTAGTCAAGCTAGTTGCAACATGACAACTAGGCCTATGTAATCCCAAGCTCTTAGTATGGGCCTATAGGCTACAAAACTGTCTTTGTGTAGGTCCTGAATCAACTTTAATCAAAACGACCACATCCCACTCAGTTATATTACCTGCTAGGTAGGAGGAAGGACTGCAATGTATCTGGGCCTTTGGAATGTAAACATTACATTTGTGAAGTGGCATCTTTCATTCATACACACGTACTACTCGTAAATGTTCATTTGTTAACTCTAGGCCACCATTCAACCTGTATTCATATTGTGCCAGGGGGCTACTCCTGTAACGTTGTTTCAGGTCAAACCAAAATAAAGATAACATACAGGCTACATTATGTATGACTGTGAATGTACTTTACATTTCCTCCAATTGTTGTATACCTGTGTAGTAACAAGGTAATTCTTACAAAGTAGCCTACTGGAGTTATACTATTAAGTAATAGAAGCCTAGAATGTTTGGCTACAGCTTAGCCTTAGCTACATACGTGTTAGCTATATTAAGCAACATATTCCTCTTGTGTAACCAAAGCCGGCCACTCCTCTTCATAGGCAAGTAGGCTTTTTTTTGTAATGCATTTACAAAAGTAGGCTACGATGAAATGGCATGATAATAATAAGTTGCTACAAGTATACACATCATCAGAGCAACCTGACCTGATAGAGTTACCTGATGTTGCTATTTTCCTACAAACTAGCCTGCCTATCCCCTTTGTCTCAAGCGGAAATGTTTGAGTTTGAGCTCGATTCGGAGCAAGGGAGGGAGAGATGGTTGCGGGAAAGGTCGAGCGACGTGGAAAACAGCTCTGCGCACAAGAAACACGCAGTATGCAGTTCTCTTCTCACATTCAAGGCAGAACAAGGGCATATAGTCAGAGGGACACACCCAGCGGAAATATGGTGCTGGCAAATGCGACAAACAGCAATACCCAAAAATGGTTCCAAATGATCCTGCAGGCACGGTGCGGAAACTGGCCAGGAAAGTGGAAGAAGACTGTCGAGAACGAAATTACCTGAAATGTACATGACATGAGCGACAGATTCTCATGAAATGTGTTCTCTCAAGCCAGCAAAGTCGGTGCATTTGAGAAAAACAATTAGTAGCGCGCAAAGCTTTACGTTTTCCATGCTTTTTAAAGCAATGTCGGAGCGCCATACAGAACTGACCTCAATGATAGGTAATGTTAATGATTTTTGTTCGTTTTAATCATCAATAAATTACATTTCACTGTATTGCATTTTGCTGGCAAGATGGCGCCGGCGTAGACAAGTCAGGTGACCTTGTTTTTCTCCATCACCAATGCATGATTGTTGGTTCATAAGGGATGCGGAAGTCAATGTAGCCTATTGTAGCCTACCTACACAATTGCAGTAGCTGGTTGGGATATGTGGTGAGACCATTGTCTCAATCGTGCACATGTAATGGCGGCAATGGGGGTCTCTGATGCGACCACTTTTTAAATGTGTGAGTGGTTTCGGTGTGTCAATAAATCTTGGTGGCAACAATTCTGCATTCCACACATTCTTGGATATATAAAAAAAAGGAGTTTGGCTAGGCATAAACCACTATGGCTTACATGTCACCAGATGTTGCCGCAGTTGCATGCTGCTCGTTCTTCATTAGCCTGTGTAGGGAAACCGCACTTTGAGTTTTCCATGGGTGTAGTGCATAAATGCGTACTTAAATAATTATGAGGCCCAATGCCAAAATGATGTCTGGCAGCAGACTCGCCGACACTCACAATGATAAAATGAGGAAGATGTCAAAAACGTCGATTGAAAGGTTTTAAGCACCGCACCTGTGTGCGTAATTAGCCCATCATTGAAGGTGTCCATAACCTACTTCAAAATTAAGGAAACATTTTGACAATAATATCTAAATTAATTGCTAAGGAGAATCCTCACTGTAAAGCCAATTTTCATTATTTAGTTGTGAGCTAAGTAAATCCTGATAGACAGAGTTCCATGTTGATGTGTATATACTTTGGATGTCAACTTAAATACTGAACATACAACCAAACATGGTGTAGAAAACCCCACCCAATCTTATAATCGCCTTTTATTGGTGGGTGATCTTTTGTAAATCCTGTCCCCCTTTTTGTTGGCGATTGTAATTGGTCAATGGTGACGACAATCCCAACTCACATTCCCGCCTACCGAGGAGATCAAGTTTGAATGAACAACAGCAGTCTGTTCAAGGAGTAGTAGTTGCAATTTCAGTAAAAAATACTTTTACTTCTGTATACTTGGTTTATAAAATCGGTGGACTAGTTTTCTCAAGATGGATATGAAGAAAAGAATTCATCTAGAATTGCGGAATCGCACGCCATCTGATGTAAGCTAACGTTGAGATCGTATTGTTTGCAATTGTTTTAATGATAGTGTGATATGCAAAGGGTTACAAAGTTTTTTTTCGCGAGTTAGCAATGTTGCCATCACGGGAGCAGTTTGTTACATTGTTGCTGATATTTATCACCGTAATTGCCGCTCTAGACTTCGTAGCCAACTTAAAACGATTAGAAGGAAGCATGTCTGAAAGTGCAGTTGGTGAGAATGCACCAATACACCTCATTTTCATATCTGTATTTTTAAAAGGCAAGCGTGAGCCATATTGCCTAATGGTAACTTTGTAGTCCTGAACGCGCCCTTTCCTTCCCATCAACAAGGCGCATTCATAGCCTCTCTTCAGCTAATTCATTGTCAGTTCTCATACATTTTAAACGTTACTATTTTAGCGCATGCATAAGCTACAAAATGTCCTTGATTTTTGTACCCTGGCGATTGCTCGCTCACAACTTATTACGCAGCACAGGCAATACCTATTGGAAATGGTTTGGTAACCGATCAATGGTCTGTGTACGGATTGTTTATCCAAAGATAGGCTAATTCCTAGACTGTCAAATAGACGTGTGTATCGTTCGTTGGGTAGGCTATATTTACCGTGCGTGGTAGGCCAGGCCTACTTTTTGTATTTGTTATAATAGCCTAGGTATTAGTAACATTAAGTGCATAGCCTACACAACTAATTTAAAACCGCAATGAAAAGGTTTTGTCCGTCCTAGGATTTTAGTGCAGGTTATCACGTGTCAAGAAACATCTCGGCTCATTCTAAACAATGTGCACATTCAGAGAATATCATGGATTGACAGACTACTGCCGAATAAGAATCAAAAAAGCATGTTAATGTTTTACATTATGGCTCGTTTGGTTGCATAGGCTATACGTATGCTTGGATTCCCTCTTGAAAAACGATGAGTTTGATCCTGGTTTCAGTATCAAACAATAGAGAATAATTTTCTGTCAAGCTAAGCACATAAAAACCGACAGGCAATTTCGGGCTGCGGTGCTCCAGTTTCAAGATCTAGGACAAGCCGCCATTTTACCGAGAAACAAAGGCAACGGTTTCTATCGAAGATACCGTGTACATTGCTGTGCGTTCATTTAACACGAACGATAACAACTTTTTCCTGCATACCTTTAAACATATTGCAGTAGGCTACAATCCAAATCGTCAACTCTTTATGAGTAAACCATAATGTAACGATTGGTTTTCTTGCGCCCGCTGCCAACCCAGCCAACTTCTAATCGGCAGCCCCTCCTACTCGCTTGATGACCCATTGCACGACTCGTAGCAGGTTGTTTTCGCTTTTAGAGCAATGAAAATCGACAAATACACCCACACGTCGATCATAGTGCGTGGTTTGCCCCTTATTTAGTCGAATTTGTTACGTGCGTAATACGTGCATAATTTTCGGGTTTGGCTCTCACCAGCAGCACAGATGGTCTAATCCAGGGTATAATATAATGGTGTCCACTCAGCATAATGTTCATTTCAACCGTGAACAGAAGTTGTTTTCATGCCTAATTGTAATATACCAGAGGTGTCTGTGTTTTGCCTATGAGCTGGTTGGGTTAATTTGTGGGACTACGACAATGGAATACAAGCAGCAGCACCAATTTTAAAATATTAATATTGATCATTGTCCTCTTAGGACACTAATGAGAATCCGGGTGAGTCCTGTGCAAAACATTAGTCTGCATTGTGTGAATTGCAGAGGAGGATACAAGCTATTATCTAAGCTACTATCATATTTATCAGATATGTCTAATGTGAGTTCAATCTAAATGTGTATGTACTACATGTACATTCCTGTGACAAATCACCTCCATGTATTTACAAAACAGTGATCCGTGGAACAACAAGTTACCTGAAACTACCACCCAGATTCTGACTAATATGTTTCATAAATGATCAATTCATTAAAGCCCAAGCAACACACCATCTGTTATGTGACACTTTCTGCACCAGACCGGTGTCAGAGGAGGCTGGTGGGAGGAGCTATAGCAGGACCGGCTCATTGGAATGGAATAAATGGAACAGAGTCAAACATGTGGATTCCATGTGTTTGATAGCGTTCTGGCCATTCCAATGAGCCCGTCCTCCTATTGCTCCTCCCACCAGCCTCCTCTGGTGTCAGATATGCACTTCATGCAGACTCCATTGCTTTGGGACTGTCCTCAAATGGACTGACAGGCATACTGTAGTTAGAGATTTGGAGTAAAGAATCACTTTACGTTTCCTATTCCTCTTGTTTTCCAGGTGAAAGAACTGGTGCTTGATAATTGCCGCTCAAACGAAGGCAAAATTGAGGGCCTCACAGATGAATTTGAAGAGTTGGAATTTCTAAGCACAATCAACGTTGGGCTGACGTCGGTCTCCAACTTGCCGAAGCTGAACAAGCTGAAAAAAGTTATTTTTTTATTTTTTTAAAGTATTATTGTTGCCATGCTATTACCACTTTGTGCAGTTTGGTGAACATGTGTTTTATGGATGTGCTGTTATGATTACTCTGCTCATACAGTTGTTGCATTATTTTCTCCTCAGCTTGAACTCAGTGACAACAGGATCTCAGGTGGGCTGGAAGTACTGGCGGAGAAATGCCCAAACCTCACACACCTAAACCTCAGTGGCAACAAAATTAAAGACCTCAGCACGATAGAACCTCTGGTATGCAGCGGGTGTCATGACAACATAGTAGCTCTGTGTCTATATACACTATACTGAACTCTTGTCTCAAGGTGCTATTGGGTCTGAAAGGGAACCCTAAATGGACATGACATTGTCCAGAAAATACCTCATTCATCAAATGTACCTCCATAACTTATGTAAAGCTTATGTAAAGCTTTGAGGTAAACAATTCGCAACTAAACCCCCATAGTGTATTTTTTTATCTAGTTGGAGTAGTCAGTATTAAAGAAAACAAACAAAGCCTAAATATTCATATTTCATCAGCAAGACTTCTCTTCTTTCACAGAAAAAATTAGAGACCCTCAAAAGCTTAGACTTGTTCAACTGTGAGGTGACCAACCTCAACGACTACAGAGACAATGTGTTCAAGCTCCTCCCCCAGTTGACGTACCTTGACGGCTATGACAAAGACGACAAGGAGGCGCCAGATTCGGACGCAGAGGCCTATGTGGAGGGACTGGATGATGATGATGACAGTGATGGTACGATTTAAGACAGATCCATACTATTTAAAATGTTGGTAAATAATATTCTGATTGGGCTGTGATTTGAAAAATGGATATGCACCCATAGAGCTCTGACATGATCTCTGTGTTTTTCTAATGGTAACTATGTTCATGATGATGTTCAATGTTTCCTTTTGTAACAACGGTATTCTACCAAGTGGCTGCAGTGAATGAATTGCATTATAACTATTGTAACTTTGTAGTGGCCCTTATGCATTTTTTGATCACCTTAATAGGCTAATTCTATTTTCAACTGCAGAGGTAGACGAGGAGGAGGAGGAGGATGAGGATGAAGACGCCCCACCAAGAAAAGAGGATGATGACGATGAGGAAGAAGAGGAAGAGGAGGACCTAAGTGGAGAGGTGAGACTTTGAGGATGGGGCTGCAATGATACTTTTATCTTGATCGACGCCTGCATGATAAGTTCAATGATACTTTTATCTTGATCGACGCCTGCAAGATAAGTTCAATGATTTACAATAAAAATACATGAAAAAAGGGCCACACAAAATGATCTTATACCTACCTTAAAGTGATGCAGACTGGGCTGATGTTTTCTAAACCAGCAAATACCTGGTCCCCCCCCCCCCCCGACGGTGCATCTCAACCACTGCACTGTGACATCATTATTTGAATATGACCCAGGGCACATGACAAGGGAGATTTTGATCTGCATTTGTCTCCTCTTAGGAGGAAGAGGAGGAGTTGGACGGCAAGGAGAGTGATGAGGACAATGAAGGTGAGTGTGGTGGAATCTCACTGCTGTCACCAAATGCGCATGGTCACAATACCGTGTGTAGCTTTAATGTTGGGACTGATTTTTAAAATAACACGTCTACTTAAACCATACTGAATGCTTTCCTGTTGAACGTGACCATTGCCTTTTGTTTTCCTAGAAGAGGAGCGAGGTCTGAAGAGGAAAAGGGATCTAGACGAGGAAGCAGAGGAGGAGGAAGACGACTGACGATGTGCTCACCACCAAGCTATGTTCTGATCAGACTGTTTTAACCTTGTATTCCCTGTCCCCTCCCACCCCTCTGTATTTGTCCGTTGTCATATATCGCAGTAGGCATGGGTAGTGTCATGGGCCAGCTGGGTAAAGGGTTGGTGTAAGGAAACAAGTTTGATTATTTTTTTCTTATATATTTTGTTGTACTTTTTGATTCCTTGTATTCTACTCATATCTGTCCCCTGCAAACCACTGGAAGGGCAGAAGAGAACATTTCGTAAAAGTCCAATATTATTAGCTCTAACCTTTGTAAAGGTTTTGTCTTCTCAGTGATATTGATACCTTCTGTGTAAACAGATTTCTGATGATGATTTATGTATTTAAAGAGACAAACTACCAAAAAACCTTTTTAGAAATGCATGTCTGAAATAGATTTTAAAGTCGACTACTGGATTTCAAGTATGACAGTTTCCTATACCCTTTTCTTATTCAGTGTCTTTTTCTTTTCAGTGTACATTAAGTGTTTTGTGGTGTCATCCGTATATCATTATATGTGCTGTTTTCATTATGGAAAGGGTGTTTAAACATTCTTGGAGTGGCCTGTATACAGGCCGTCTTTTAAACACAGTAAAGAATGTCTGCCCTTGTCAGAATGTTTCTCCTTGACCCCTAGCTTTGATAGTTCGGAAATTACGTGTTATTTGTAAATACTGACCAAATCTATTTTCTTTCTATTACTCTTTGATAATGGCAGACATTTACACTTAATTAATTGTAACGATGAACTGTAGTAAGATATTGAGTATCTGTGCAGCCGTACCTAAAGTAGACTAATTGAATCTGGTACACGATTTCCATTTTCACCAAATTATATTCACAGAAATACTCACTGAATCCAAATTTGTTATTGCTGTCCAACTCTTCAAATCCATATTCGTTCCCCACCTATATAATACACCGCTGGGCAATGTGCAAAGAAAACACCTTTTGCATTTTCTTTTCTTAAACCATAGGGCAGTTCATGGTCAGATAGGCCTACCTCAGTCATGTTCCCCTTACATGTTCAACCCACTGTCATCAAAGCTAATACCTTACCATGAGACAAACTTTTGATTTTCTCCCTTTCACTTCAATAAATATTTTTTTTTTTATACAAGTTGTGGTTTGTGATCTTTTTGAATTGCTTACATCGTCATCTAATGGTTGACAGCATTTTTGAAAATCCCAGATGTTTGTGCTACGTTGTACCTGCTTCCTAATGTACTGTAGCCTACTACTGACATCATGTGGAGAGCCCAGGTAGTTCATGCTAAAAGGGAATGATCTGGTTTATCCACTCATTGTATTAACTTGACAGATTGATATTAGTTGTTGGGACTTGTAGATCAATGAGGTGAAACAGGATGTATTATAGGCTAACTGACACAGTACAATGTTCTGTCTTTCTGAGAGAATTGTCATTCTGCACAGTTTCATCAGCACATAGTACAATTAGGCATTTAGATGGTTGTCGACCAGTATTTACTACACCTATAGGCCATCATCATCATCTCCACCAAATGGTTAGTTATTCTCCCATTCAAACAATACTGCAGTGCTTTTCACTCACCTTGCATACTGCTGCGTCTTCACAGTGAAACACACTGTGAATCCCCTCCTTTAGGCCACTTGAGACCTCTGTCATTCTCTACGGGCTGACCTGACCTTATCCACCATGTTCACCTTCACTGTTGCCAGACTAGATGCACACAGGGCGCTGTGCCTATAGTCCGGTGCTAGCCACCCACACCTGTAAGAGCTTAAGGCAAATTCTCCAATGTCCATATGGCACGACAATGAATGCCAGAGGAGTTGGCTAAAGCAAAATGTAACACCTGGCAACCACGCTACTGTACCTACATTTGTTTGCTAGGTGTCTTCATTGGATAAGGACACACTATTGCAGTATAACATTTGAGGGGGGGTCTTTACAAGGTATATGTTAGGGGTAAAGATGTAAATAATTACCTTGTGTAAGTAATA
This sequence comes from Salvelinus fontinalis, assembly GCF_029448725.1. NCBI lineage: Eukaryota > Metazoa > Chordata > Actinopteri > Salmoniformes > Salmonidae > Salvelinus > Salvelinus fontinalis. The sequence continues at coordinate 83,861,808 of NC_074668.1, forward strand.
TTGTTGTTTCATTCATTTAGTCAGTCAACCCCTGCAGAGTATGTTACCGATTATGACAATATTATGACAATGGTACAAATAATGATTAATCTGTAGAGGTATAGTATAGGTAACCTGATCTGCAGGAAGTATCAGAGTCTTAACTTGAGTGGAATGGATCATGTGGAATACCTCAGATTAACAATGGGGGTAACTTTCTTAAATAGAATATTCATAACTGAAAGGTATAAAGACAAATATTGTATTAATATTTCAGTTTGATGTACTGTTACGTACATAACCTAATTTCATGTTGACTAATATTCCAATTGACCAGATTTGAGTATTGTGTCGATTCAATCTAGAAAATACAGGATCTGTTTGAGTATACTTACAAATTGCCACCATTTGGGTGAAAACATAATTCAATCACAAGTGTGTCAGCCATCATTTTCATGACCACGATTTCTCCTAAAGACATGAGATGAATGTTTCTGCATAAAGAGTTAGCTAAAAACATCAAATATAACAAATAAATAGTAACAATAATACATTTTCCAACAAAACTTCTCCTAAAGATAATGACTGAGGCGACAGACAAACTGCCCATTAGGACTACATTTGGGTTGCTGTATGCCAGTCTGAGCCAGAGCTGCAGCTTTTTACAGACAACACATTCTTAGGAGAGATGAAGAAAAAAAACTGTCTTGAAATACACCTCATTCATGTCCCTGTAAAACTCATCATCCTCATTCATGTCCCTGTAAAACTCATCTTCATTCATGTCCCTGTAAAACTCATCATCCACAGTAGTTGGAACTAGTAGAAGACTCTTCCATTGGGAGGTTGAGATGTTGCAGCTTTGCTGTGAGTTGGTTTGCAGTGGATAGGCCATGGGGGAGGATTGGGGTAGAAGGGGGGAGTCAATCTCTTTCCCCAGAGTAGTCTCTGGTGATGGCAGGGTGGAGGTTGGAGGATTTGGGGGTGGCATTTCTGGGTGATGACAAAGGCTTTGCCACGTGGACTCAGAGGGGCATGACATGGCAGGTGGGGTGTGAGGACCCCGGGGATACACTGATGGTGCTCTGCAGTAGGGGGGAGGGGTGTATTGCGACTGATGATGTAATAACTAATCATAATGAAACCAAACCGGATATCAGGATACATCAATCTTATAACAAAAATCTTATAACAATAAATTACATTACCAGTTGGTTATTATGTTATCAATTGAGGGATTTAACAGTGATGTCAATATGATTACATTATCGATAACAAAAATTGTTACACAACCGTTATAATCAGTCTTTACATTATCCGGTGGCTATTACATTATCAATTGCAACAGGAAGTACAAATGATACACAATGAAAGGGAGGGAGGACGCTGGACGTGGCATGGTGGTGATGGTGGTGCCATAAGCTAGAGGTCAGAGGTCAGACATTGTTTCCAACGGGGCTGACGTTCCTCAGGTTGTTGAGTTCCAGCTCCAGCTGGCGTATTTTAACGTCCTTGGTGTTCAGCTCCTCCTTCAGCTTTCTCAGCTCCTCCTGCTGCCTGAAGAACATCCTCAGTAGCTACAGAACAGAACAGAGGGATCAGGGTCACATAGCAACCTGAAGAACATCCCCAGGAACTACAGAATAGAACAGAGGGATCAGGGTCACATAGCGTCCTGAAGAACATCCCCAGGAACTACAGAATAGAGGGATCAGGGTCACATAGCAACCTGAAGAACATCCCCAGGAACTACAGAATAGAGGGATCAGGGTCACATAGCAACCTGAAGAACATCCCCAGGAACTACAGAATAGAGGGATCAGGGTCACATAGCAACCGGAAGAACATCCCCAGGAACTACAGAATAGAGGGATCAGGGTCACATAGCAACCGGAAGAACATCCCCAGGAACTACAGAATAGAGTGGAACAGGTCCACAAAGATAACAGGCTATAGACCATAGTTTGTAATTGTGCTCAGGAAGTTATTTGAGCATTTGCACCCCATTCCAAGTAGTGTTTAATACACTCAGTCACCAACCTTCTTCCTTCTCTCCCTTTTCTTTTCATTTATCCATTCACCCACCCACACCTCCATCCACAGTTATCTGATGAACACACCTCGTTCTCTGTCCTGGGTGGCACGTTTTCCAGCAGGTCAATGCCGTTGACCACCACACCTTTCTTTTCCTTCACCGGTGCCTTGAACACCAGCTGGTTGGGCTTCTGGTAACCCTTCTTTAGGGACATTAACACTGGGTCTACACACACACACACACACACACACACACACACACACACACACACACACACACACACACACACACACACACACACACACACACACACACACACACACACACACACACACACACACACACACACACACGAACTTCATGAAAAGTGCTATGTACACTACACACACACTATATATTGATGTAAACATTTCCTCTCCCACTACTAGGACTATATCATAAGGTGTACTGAACATTCAAACTAAAGACACATGCACGGTACCTCGGTTGATACCACTCAACCAGTCATTGGCTGAGAGGGCAGGCTCGGTCCCTGCCGTCATCGGATAGATGTCCTCCTGGTACGTCTCTGACTGCAACACCAGGAGAGACAGACTGAGAGCATGTTCCAATACTTTAAGATCTCTGTTTCTTCCCAAGGGTGCACATGTTTGTTCCGACCCTGCACTGATTCAACATTCAATCGGATTCAACTGCCCTGGATTAGATGAATGAGGTGTGTTAGTGCAGGGCTGTAACAAATATGTGCACACACCCTAAGGTCTTTCCGGGAATGGATTGAGAAACACTGCTATATGAAGTGAGAGGGAGGAGGGCATCCCCACTGACACTGACCCTCCTTGGTACTATCATGGAGATTGGCTCGATCAGCCCCTTCAGCGTCACCAGCTTGTAGAACCGAAACACCTCGCAGGCCGTGACGTCCAGCCCATGCTTAGGCATCACACCTGAGGAGGGAATGGAGGTACCTTAGACATCACCATAGTCCTGCTACTGTATAACATTACCTTAGTGATGTTACTGTATAACATTACCTTAGATATCACCATAGTCCTGCTACTGTATAACATTACCTTAGTGATGTTACTGTATAACATTACCTTAGATATCACCATAGTCCTGCTACTGTATAACATTACCTTAGTGATGTTACTGTATAACATTACCTTAGATATCACCATAGTCCTGCTACTGTATAACATTACCTTAGTGATGTTACTGTATAACATTACCTTAGATATCACCATAGTCCTGCTACTGTATAACATTAAATTAGACATCACCATAGTGATGTTACTGTATAACATTACCTTAGTGATGTTACTGTATAACATTACCTTAGACATCACTATAGTGATGTTACTGTATAACATTACCTTAGACATCGCCATAGTGATGTTACTGTATAACATTACCTTAGACATCACCATAGTCCTGCTACTGTATAACATTACCTTAGACATCACCATAGTGATGTTACTGTATAACACTACCTTAGACATCACCATCGTCCTGCTACTGTATAACATTACCTTAGACATCACCATAGTTATGTTACTGTATAACATTACCTTAGACATCACCATAGTGATGTTACTGTATAACATTACCTTAGACATCACCATAGTGATGTTACTGTATAACATTACCTTAGACATCACCATAATCCTGCTACTGTATAACATTACCTTAGACATCACCATAGTGATGCTACTGTATAACATTACCTTAGACATCACCATAGTGATGTTACTGTATAACATTACCTTAGACATCACCATAGTGATGTTACTGTATAACATTACCTTAGACATCACCATAGTGATGTTACTGTATAACATTACCTTAGACATCACCATAGTGATGTTACTGTATAACATTACCTTAGACATCTCCATCGTCCTGCTACTGTATAACATTACCTTAGACATCACCATAGTCCTGCTACTGTATAACATTACCTTAGACATCACCATAGTGATGTTACTGTATAACATTACCTTAGACATCACCATAGTTATGCTACTGTATAACATTACCTTAGACATCACCATAGTGATGTTACTGTATAACATTACCTTAGACATCACCATAGTGATGTTACTGTATAACATTACCTTAGACATCACCATAGTCCTGCTACTGTATAACATTACCTTAGACATCACCATAGTGATGTTACTGTATAACATTACCTTAGACATCACCATAGTCCTGCTACTGTATAACATTACCTTAGACATCACCATAGTGATGTTACTGTATAACATTACCTTAGACATCACCATAGTGATGTTACTGTATAACATTACCTTAGACATCACCATAGTGATGTTACTGTATAACATTACCTTAGACATCACCATAGTGATGTTACTGTATAACATTACCTTAGACATCACCATAGTGATGTTACTGTATAACATTACCTTAGACATCACCATAGTGATGTTACTGCATAACATTACCTTAGACATCACAATTGTCCTGCTACTGTATAACATTACCTTAGACATTACCATAGTGATGTTACTGTATAACATTACCTTAGACATCGCCATAGTCCTGCTACTGTATAACATTACCTTAGATATCACCATAGTTATGTTACTGTATAACATGACTTTTTAAAATCATTGATGACATTTCCATAGATTTTTCAAACATTATTTTTCACTCAGAAAAAGAGCAACAACATCACTGAATGAAAGCTAAGATGTGGCTGAGCAAACAAACCCAAACCCGTTTGGATCTCTGTCTGTAAGGGTCGGCCCCCGGTGAGTCTGTCACTTACCAAGACCTTTCTGTGGGGCAGGGGAGCGGAACTCCATGAGATACTGCAGGTAGGGCTTCTCTGTGGTGATCTCATAGTAACGGATGTTGCCATCGCCCTGGGAATGGAATGGATGTATTTGTTTGCTATCTGACCCAGATGTCTTCCAATACATTTACATATATGTTTTACCTTCACTGTTACTGACAGGGGTTGTTGGTGAAACAGAAAGGGAATACCATCATTGAATCAGGGAATGTAAAATACTATTTAAGAATCTTTTTGGTTAACGAGTTAACGTTTTGGATACACTATGGTCTCACATCTACCTAAACCAATCAAATGACGTCTCACATCTACCTAAACCAATCAAATGACTAATTTCTCTTTAAAAAAAGATCCACTACATGAGTCCACACTGATTTTCACACTGAACATTGTGTTGTGTAAGGGGTAGTGCTCACCTTTCCTGCCAGGTACAGCATGTGTGTGTCTGCATCATAGAAAGGAAACAGCAGCCCTGAGAGACCGTCTATCTCCTCTTCTACCATGGGCATAGACAGGTCCTCCTGTGGGACAAAACACACACACACACACACACACACACACACACACACACACACACACACACACACACACACACACACACACACACACACACACACACACACACACACACACACACACACACACACACACACACACGGATCAGACATTGTTCCTGAACACACACACGCTTGAGGACACACAATCCTTAATTGAGGATATACACACAAGTGCAGTTGCACACATACACACACACACACGCACGCATGTACGCACACACACACACACACACACACACACACACACACACACACACACACACACACACACACACACACACACGCACACACGCACACACACACACACACACACATGGACACATACAGCCCCACATCCCAGCAGGGGTCCCCGGCTGCCTCACCTGATCCCACAGTGCAATCTGTCTGGTGTTCCACCGGGACACACCTGTCGTCAGCAGCCTCTTCATGTTGCCTAGAAACACCACTCTGTTCACCCTGTGGTTCTTACAGCTGGCGTGCTGGTGGGGAACAATCACACAGAGACTCTACTGTAATGGGACATTATATTCACTCTAAATGTGGGGAACAATCACACAGAGACTCTACTGTAATGGGGCATTATATTCACTCTAAATATGGGGAACAATCACACAGATACTCTACTGTAATGGGGCATTATATTCACTCTAAATGTGGGGAACAAACACACAGAGACTCTACTGTAATTGGACATTATATTCACTCTAAATGTGGGGAACAAACACACAGAGACTCTACTGTAATGGGGCATTATACTCACTCTAAATGTGGGGAACAATCACACAGAGACTCTACTGTAATTGGACATTATATTCACTCTAAATGTGGGGAACAAACACACAGAGACTCTACTGTAATGGGGCATTATATTCACTCTAAATGTGGGGAACAATCACACAGATACTCTACTGTAATGGGGCATTATATTCACTCTAAATGTGGGGAACAATCACACAGATACTCTACTGTAATTGGACATTATATTCACTCTAAACGTGGGGAACAAACACACAGAGACTCTACTGTAATGGGGCATTATATTCACTCTAAACGTGGGGAACAAACACACAGAGACTCTACTGTAATGGGGTATTATATTCACTCTAAATGTGGGGAACAAACACACAGAGACTCTACTGTAATGGGATATTATATTCACACTAAATGTGGGGAACAAACACACAGATACTCTACCTCAATGGGGCATTATATTCACTTTTTTATATGTACTCTGTGAGGGAGGTAAATAGTGAAACCTTGTCTCTGTGAAGGAGGTAAATAGTGAAACCTTGTCTCTGTGAAGGAGGCAAATAGTGAAACCTTGTCTCTGCGAAGGAGGTAAATAGTGAAACCTTGTCTCTGTGAAGGAGGCAAATAGTGAAACCTTGTCTCTGTGAGGGAGGCAAATAGTGAAACCTTGTCTCTGTGAAGGAGGTAAATAGTGAAACCTTGTCTCTGTGGAGGCAAATAGTGAAACCTTGTCTCTGTGAAGGAGATAAATAGTGAAACCTTGTCTCTGTGAAGGAGGCAAATAGTAAAACCTTGTCTCTGTGAAGGAGGCAAATAGTGAAACCTTGTCTCTGTGAAGGAGGCAAATAGTGAAACTTTCTCTGTAAAGGAAGTAAATAGGGAAACCTTGTCTCTGTGAAGGAGGTAAATAGTGAAACCTTGTCTCTGTGAAGGAGGTAAATAGTGAAACCTTGTCTCTGTGAAGGAGGCAAATAGTGAAAAATTCTCTGCTTGCTGTAAGACTGACCTGTAAGACTCTCCCGGAGCGCGGCTCGATGACACGCAGCTTCCTGTCTTTACAGCTGGTCGCCAGCAGGCTGCCGTCTGTGTTGAAGGACATACACACGATGACGTCAGAGTGACAGTCGATCATCTTCACCGGCTCACCTATCTCCAGGTTCCAGATCAGGATCTGGATGGGACAGACAGGGAATCATATCAACTGTCAGTTCTGATCTTATCTTAGATCATATCTGATCTTTGAAGAAAAGGGAGTGAAATGGGGAAAGACTACCCCTGAACTCCAATAAAAACACATTTTATTTTAGTTTGTACTATTACAATTAGTTTTGTTATGTTGTGCTATGATGTGCACTAATGAATATGACCCTGTTGTGTATACCTTACATTCGTAGCCAGTGATCTGTGATGATACCTTATAGTCATAGCCAGTGATCTGTGGTGATACCTTACAGTCGTAGCCAGTGATCTGTGATGATACCTTACAGTCGTAGCCAGTGATCTGTGGTGATACCTTATAGTCATAGCTAGTGATCTGTGGTGATACCTTACAGTCATAGCCAGTGATCTGTGGTGATACCTTACAGTCATAGCCAGTGATCTGTGATGATACCTTATAGTCATAGCCAGTGATCTGTGATGATACCTTACAGTCGTAGCCAGTGATCTGTGATGATACCTTACAGTCGTAGCCAGTGATCTGTGATGATACCTTACAGTCATAGCCAGTGATCTGTGATGATACCTTATAGTCGTAGCCAGTGATCTGTGATGATACCTTATAGTCGTAGCCAGTGATCTGTGATGATACCTTATAGTCATAGCCAGTGATCTGTGGTGATACCTTATAGTCATAGCCAGTGATCTGTGATGATACCTTATAGTCATAGCCAGTGATCTGTGATGATACCTTATAGTCATAGCCAGTGATCTGTGATGATACCTTATAGTCATAGCTAGTGATCTGTGATGATACCTTATAGTCATAGCCAGTGATCTGTGATGATACCTTATAGTCGTAGCCAGTGATCTGTGATGATACCTTATAGTCATAGCCAGTGATCTGTGATGATACCTTATAGTCATAGCCAGCACTGAAGAGGATTCCACTGCTGGTGGGGTGCCACTCGATGAGGCCCACACGCCTGCTGTGTCCATACAGCTCCATCATGGCCTCTGTCATATTCCGCCTCAGCCCTCCCTCTGGGATCTCCCATACTCGTACCTGGCACACACACACACACACACACACACACACACACACACACACACACACACACACACACACACACACACACACACACACACACACACACACACACACACACACACACACACACACACACACACACACACGAACACACACAAACACAATTAGCATATATCTAATCTTTAGTAAATAAATTCACAAAATTCATTTGAATTACTGTTTCATTCTTTGTTAGAGTACCTTTGGTACTTCAATGTCAACCTAACGTTTAGACCTTTGATACTTTAGCCAGTCATATACTCGTCTCTCCAATGTAATCATGATCCTATTTGTGATCAGATTGACAGTTTTTATGTGTGTATTGAAGATGTCAGCATAGCGAGCTGCTGTATACTTGATGGAAAATAGACCATATAATCTGTGATGGAGCTCTGTGAGGGAACTCTGTGACGGGGCTCTGTGAGGGAGCTCTGTTAAGTAGCTCTGTGATGGAGCTCTGTGAGGGAGCTCTGTTAAGTAGCTCTGTGATGTAGCTCTGTGAGGGAGCTCTGTGAGGGAGCTCAGTGATGGAGCTCGGTGAGGGAGTTCTGTGAGGGAGCTCTGTGAGGGAGCTCTGTGAGGGAGCTCTGTGAGGGAGCTCAGTAATGGAGCTCAGTAATGGAGCTCTGTGTTGTACTGAGGAGATTATCCTATAATAGGTGAAAGTTCTACGGGACGCAGAACTAACATACAGTTGAAGTCGGGAGTTTACATACACTTAGGTTGGAGCCATTAAAACTAGTTTTTCAACCACTCCACATATTTCTTGTTAATAAACTATAGTTTTGGCAAATCGGTTAGGACATCTACTTTGTGCATGAAACAAGTCATTTTCCAATAATTGTTTATAGACAGATTATTTCACTTATAATTCACTGTATCACAATTCAAGTGGTTCAGAAGTTTACATACACTAAGTTGACTGTGCCTTTAAACAGCTTGAAAATTCCAGAAAATTATGTCATGGCTTTAGAAGCTTCTGATAGGCTAATTGACCTCATTTGAGTCAATTGGAGGTGTACCTGTGGATGTATTTCAAGGCCCACCTTCAAACTCAGTGCCTCTTTGCTTGACATCATGGGAAAATCAAAAGAAATCAGCCAAGACTTCAGAAAAAAAATTGTAGACCTCCACAAGTCTGGTTCATCCTTGGGAGCAATTTCCAAACGCCTGAAGGTACCATGTTCATCTGTACAAACAATAGTACGTAAGTATAAACACCATGGGACCACGCAGCTGTCATACCACTCAAGAAGGAGACACATTCTGTCTCCAGGAGATGAACATACTTTGCTGCAAAAAGTGCAAATTAATCCCAGAATAACAGCAAAGGACCTTGTGAAGAGGCTGGAGGAAACAGGTACAAAAGTATCTATTTCCACAGTAAAATGAGTCCTATATCGACATAACCTGAAAGGCCGCTCAGCAAGGAAGAAGCCACTGCTCCGAAACGGCCATAAAAAAGCTAGACTACAGTTTGCAACTGCACATGGGGACAAAGATCGTACTTTTTGGAGAAATGTCTTCTGGTCTGATGAAACAAAAATAGAACTGTTTGGCCATAATGACCATCGTTATGTTTGGAGGAAAAAGGGGGAGGCTTGCAAGTCAAAGAACACCATCCCAACCGTGAAGCACGGGGGTGGCAGCATCATGTTGTGGGAGTGCTTTGCTGCAGGAGGGACTGGTGCACTTCACAAAATAGATGGCATCATGAGGGAGAAAAATAATGTGGATATATTGAAGCAACATCTCAAGACATCAGTCAGGAAGTTAAAGCTTTGTCACAAATGGGTCTTCCAAATGGACAATGGCCCCAAGCATACTAACAAAGTTGTGGCAAAATGGCTTCAGGACAACAAAGTCAAGGTACTGGAGTGTCCATCACAAAGCCCTGATCTCAATCCCATAGAAAATTTGTGGGCAGAACTGAAAAAGCGTGTGAGAGCAAGGAGGCCTACAAATCTGACTCAGTTACACCAGCTCTGTCAGGAGGAATGGGCCAAAATTCACCCAACTTATTGTGGAAGCTTGTGGAAGCCTACCCAAAACGTTTGACCCAAGTTAAACAACTTAAAGGCAGTGCTACCAAATACTGAGTGTATGTAAACTTCTGACCCACTGGGAATGTGATGAAAGAAATAAAAGCTGAAATAAATCATTCTCTCTACTATTATTCTGACATTTCACATTCTTAAAATAAAGTGGTGATCCTAACTGACCTCAGAATTTTTACTAGGATTAAATGTCAGGAATTGTGAAAAACAGAGTGTAAATGTATTTGGCTAAGGTGTATGATAACTTCCAACTTCAACTGTAGCTGCACAGTCAATGAGTCAGCAGAAACAGCAGTTTACTGTGTGTGTATGTGTGCACTTACAGAGGAATCTTCAGAGCAGGAAGCTATGATGTTTTCAAAGAAGGGATTCCATTTGATGTCCAGGACATTACCTTGGTGGCCACACACTTTGGGGTGTTGGGGGTCGATGCGGCCGGCCTGAAACAGAAGAACAAACATACTGATCATATATTGAGGAAAGAACAGATGGCCCTCTATCACCATTATTGATATGTACATGATTATGTATTTTCCAAATGATGACATCACACATATAGGCCATATGTCAAGGTAAATATTTGTTTACCTTTATTTAACTAGGCAAGTCAGTTAAGAACAAATCCTTATTTATAATGACAGCCTACCCTGGCCAAACCAAGATGACACTGGGCCAATTGTGCACCACCCTATGTGACTCCCAATCACAGCCAGTTGTGATACAGCCTGGAATTGAACCAGGGTCTGTAGTGACACCTCTTGCAATGAGATGCAGTGCCTTAGACCGCTGCGCCACTCGGGAGCTCTCAGAGGGAAACATTGAGTAACACTAGCCATTTAACACTAGCCATCTAGCCAGTTAACACAACCCTACATATGTCAAGGTCAGAGAACACCACTGAGTAACACTAGCCATGTAAACAGTTAATACAACCCTACACATGTCAAGGTCAGAGGACACCACTGAGTAACACTAGCCATGTAAACAGTTAATACAACCCTACATATGTCAAGGTTAGAGAACACCACTGAGTAACACTAGTCATGTAAACAGTTAATACAACCCTACATATGTCAAGGTTAGAGAACACCACGAGTAACACTAGCCATGTAAACAGTTAACACAACCCTACATATGTCAAGGTCAGAGGACACCACTGAGTAACACTAGCCATGTAAACAGTTAATACAACCCTACATATGTCAAGGTTAGAGAACACCACTGAGTAACACTAGCCATGTAAACAGTTAATACAACCCTACATATGTCAAGGTCAGAGAACACCACTGAGTAACACTAGCCATTTAAACAGTTCACACAACCCTACATATGTCAAGGTCAGAGAACACCACTGAGTAACACTAGCCATTTAAACAGTTAATACAACCCTACATATGTCAAGGTCAGAGAACACCACTGAGTAACACTAGCCATGTAAACAGTTCACACAACCCTACATATGTCAAGGTCAGAGAACACCACTGAGTAACACTAGCCATGTAAACAGTTAATACAACCCTACATATGTCAAGGTCAGAGAACACCACTGAGTAACACTAGTCATGTAAACAGTTAACACAACCCTACATATGTCAAGGTCAGAGGACACCACTGAGTAACACTAGCCATGTAAACAGTTAATACAACCCTACATATGTCAAGGTCAGAGGACACCACTGAGTAACACTAGCCATTTAAACAGTTAATACAACCCTACATATGTCAAGGTCAGAGAACACCACTGAGTAACACTAGCCATGTAAACAGTTCACACAACCCTACATATGTCAAGGTCAGAGAACACCACTGAGTAACACTAGCCATGTAAACAGTTAATACAACCCTACATATGTCAAGGTCAGAGAACACCACTGAGTAACACTAGTCATGTAAACAGTTAACACAACCCTACATATGTCAAGGTCAGAGGACACCACTGAGTAACACTAGCCATGTAAACAGTTAATACAACCCTACATATGTCAAGGTCAGAGGACACCACTGAGTAACACTAGCCATGTAAACAGTTAACACAACCCTACATATGTCAAGGTCAGAGAACACCACTGAGTAACACTAGCCATGTAAACAGTTACTACAACCCTACATATGTCAAGGTCAGAGGACACCACTGAGTAACACTAGCCATGTAAACAGTTAACACAACCCTACAAAATTGATTGGATAATTTGATGACCCCGGTCAAATAACGTCTCTTTAAAACGTTCACCCTTACAGAGAAATGTTGACTTTGTGTAACTGAACCCTTGGGGTGCTAATAAAACACGATGAAAGTGTACTGACACTGTAACAATGTTATCCCTGCTGATCCATCAATTACCAAACAAACTCAACACTTGGCTGTTAAAGTCCACACTCAACAAAAACACAATGCAGCAGAGAAATACACATTGAAGAAATAACATAATTTCCTTTGTTTAAGAACCAGGGACAACCAAAGGATTTGTTATTGCAATGTGCCTCTATGGCCACAGTGAGGCGCTGGATTAGCAGACTTGGATGGATCATGGCTGAGACCTCTCAATGTTGGCCATGATGCCATGAATGTTTGATGTCAGTTCAATCCACTGACCTCCTTCTTATTTCCTCAGAGACATATGGCTGAAAGCTTTGTGCGTGCATGCGTGCGTGCGTGCGTGCGTGCGTGTGTGCGTGCGTGCGTGCGTACATGCATTTTTATATTTATATATACAGTGCATTCGAAAAGTATTCAGACCACTTGACTTTTTACATATTTTCTTACATTACTGCCTTATTCTAAAATTGATTAAATTAGTATTTTCCCTCATCAATCTACACACAATAACCCATAATGACATAGCAAAAACTGTTTTTTAGACATTTTTGCAAATGTATTAAAAATAAAAATCTCTAATATCACATTTACATAAGTATTCAGACCCTTTACATAGTACTTTGTTGAAGCACCTTTGGCAGTGATTACAGCTTTGAGTCTTCTTGGGTATGATGCTACAAGCTTGGCACACCTGTATTTGGGGAGTTTCTAGCCATTCTTCTCTGCAAATCCTCTCAAGCTCTTGTCAGGTTGGATGGGGAGCGTCGCTGCACAGCTATTTTCAGGTCTCTCCAGAGATGTTCGATCGGGTTCAAGTCCAGGCTCTGGCTGGGCCAATCAAGGACATTCAGAGCCTTGTCTCGAAGCCACTCCTGTGTTGTCTTGGCTGTGTGCTTAGGGTTGTTGTCCTGTTGGAAGGTGAACCTTCACCACAGTCTGAGGTCCTGAGCGCTTTGGAGCAAGTTTTCATCAAGGATCTCTCTGTACGTTGCTCCGTTCATCTTTCCCTCAATGCCGACTAGTCTCCCAGTCCCTGCCACCGAAAAACATCCCCAGAGTATGATGCTGCCACCCCCACGCTTCACCGTAGGGATGGTGCCAGGTTTCCTCCAGACATGATGCTGCCACCCCCATGCTTCACCGTAGGGATAGTGCCAGGTTTCCTCGAGACGTGACACTTGGCATTCAGGTCAAAGTGTTCAATCTTGGTTTTAGCAGACCAGAAAATCTTGTTTCTCATGGTCTGAGAGCCTTTTGGCAAACTCCAAGCGGGCTGTTATGTGCCTTTTACTGAGGAGTAGCTTCCGTCTGGCCACTCTACTATAAAAGCCTGATCGCTGCCAAAGGTGCTTCAACAAAGTACTGAATAAAGGGTCTGAATACTTAAGTAAATGTTATATTTGAGTTTTTTATTGGTAATACATTTGCAAACATTTTTAAAAAGCAGTCTTTTCTTCATCATTATGGGGCAAGTGTGTGTAGATTGATAAGTTATTTTTGTATTTTTTTAATCCATTTTAAAATAAGGCTGTAACGTAACAAAATGTGGAAAAAGTGAATGGGTCTGAATTCTTTCAGAATGCCTTGTATATACTGTGTGTGTGTGTGTGTGTGTGTGTGTGTGTGTGTGTGTGTGTGTGTGTGTGTGTGTGTGTGTGTGTGTGTGTGTGTGTGTGTGTGTGTGTGTGTGTGTGTGTGTGTGTGTGTGTGTGTGTGTGTGTGTGCGTGTGTGTGACAAACCAAGGGCAGCCAGCATTCATAACTTGGAGTATCCTTTTCATGTCAGAACAGATTTACAGCTAAAGTCCCTACCCAGGTTTTTCAGAAAAAGAGTCCAATCTCGACAGCTTCCCACAGTAAAACTTTACCAACTATTCTAAATTAGTGTGTCATTTTCTAATGTAGACTTTCTTCCAGAGATTTCTTCTATAAACTAAACTCATCATCTCCTGTATGATTTCCCATAGGTCCTCAATACTCAACAGACATGACAGATGTCACAGTTTTAATCAGAAATACTCATTCCTCATTAGCTGAGGGAAAGTGGGGAACACATCTGATAAAATATTAAAACAAAGCTTGATATCATCTTTAGAAGCATATTGGGCCTCCGTGTAAGTCTTACAGGATTATGCCATTATTAAATCGGTTATGGAATTCGAAGTCTTTGAATATTAATACATAGAGGACAAAGGGAGGGCATCAGGCAGAAGCCAGGGTGAATCTGGATCACAATTCTGAGATGGTGTGAATGAGACCTTGGGTTGAACCAGGCCCTCTGGGCATTCAGTACACTGGTTGGCTCCCTTTAAGGGTTAAAGACGTGTTCTATGTTGGTGCTTTGTATTCTGGATGGTTTTGAAGTGTTCTATGTTGGTGCTTTGTATTCTGGAAGGTTGTGAAGTGTTCTATGTTGGTGCTTTGTATTCTGGATGGTTTTGAAGTGTTCTATGTTGGTGCTTTGTATTCTGGAAGGTTGTGAAGTGTTCTATGTTGGTGCTTTGTATTCTGGAAGGTTGTGAAGTGTTCTATGTTGGTGCTTTGTATTCTGGATGGTTTTGAAGTGTTCTATGTTGGTGCTTTGTATTCTGGAAGGTTTTCTGGAAGACATCCAATCACAGACATTCTCATGATGTCATCTGGCAACAGCCACACGACACATTATCACCAGAGACTCTCTAACACAGGGCTGCCCTAACACAGGGCTGTTATACCCTGCTGTGTTCACCAGAGACTCTCTAACACAGGGCTGTTATACCCTGCTGTGTTCACCAGAGACTCTCTAACACAGGGCTGGAGTACCCTGCTGCGTTCACACTTAGACACACAGCAGCTCTACACACTGATAGGGAAACAAATGCACGCACACACACACACACACACACTGATTGGTGAGAAACACAAACACACCATTACTTGATAGGTACATTCTCTTTATACATGTTTACATCATGTATGTAGGACCAATGCCTCAGATTCACCTGAAGGTTACATCATATCTGTAGGTTTAATACCTCAGATTCACCTGAAGGTTACATCATATCTGTAGGTTTAATATCTCAGATTCACCTGAAGGTTACATCATATCTGTAGGACCAATACCTCAGATTCACCTGAAGGTTACATCATATCTGTAGGTTTAATATCTCAGATTCACCTGAAGGTTACATAATATCTGTAGGTTTAATATCTCAGTTTCACCTGAAGGTTACATCATATCTGTAGGTTTAATATCTCAGTTTCAACTGAAGGTTACATAATACCTGTAGGTTTAATATCTGTTTCACCTGAAGGTTACATCATATCTGTAGGTTTAATATCTCAGTTTCACCTGAAGGTTACATAATATCTGTAGGTTTAATATCTCAGTTTCACCTGAAGGTTACATCATATCTGTAGGTTTAATATCTCAGTTTCAACTGAAGGTTACATAATACCTGTAGGTTTAATATCTCAGTTTCACCTGAAGGTTACATCATATCTGTAGGATTAATATCTCAGATTCACCTGAAGGGTACATAATATCTGTAGGTTTAATATCTCAGTTTCACCTGAAGGTTACATAATACCTGTAGGTTTAATATCTCAGTTTCACCTGAAGGTTACATCATATCTGTAGGTTTAATATCTCAGATTCACCTGAAGATTACATAAAAGTTGACAACTCAACCAAATGTAAATCAAAAGTAGACGTTGAAATGACATCTGTGCTCAGTGGGATATCTCTCTCCACAACGACTGCGTCTACCCAGCATGGCAGTGGGGGTGGATTTTCCGATGGTTAAACTGTGACTGGTGACATCATTTTGCATACCATACTTCTTCTACTCATGTTTTTTCCCTTCTTCACTGTACGAGAGTCATAGCCTCTGTATGCTATTTCCATTCCACCACTCCAGCCCTACTGTCATATAATGTATAGTATTTCATAGAACAAGGCATAGTTCAGGTGATGCACACAATATTGTTCCTGTGTGTCTGTGTGTAATGCTGTGAACATATTCATGGACTCAAAATCAACACCAGATTTGTAAGCCAATGAATAATTGGCACCAAATGTTATTACAACCATAACACTGAATTGTCAGACAGGTGTTGTGGAGGGATTGTGTATCAGACAGGTGTTGTGGAGGGATTGCGTATCAACAGGTGTTGTGGAGGGATTGTGTATCAACAGGTGTTGTGGAGGGATTGTGTATCAGACAGGTGTTGTGGAGGGATTGTGTATCAACAGGTGTTGTGGAGGGATTGTGTATCAGACAAGTGTTGTGGAGGGATTGTGTATCAACAGGTGTTGTGGAGGGATTGTGTATCAACAGGTGTTGTGGAGGGATTGTGTATCAGACAGGTGTTGTGGAGGGATTGTGTATCAACAGGTGTTGTGGAGGGATTGTGTATCAAACAGGTGTTGTGGAGGGATTGTGTATCAAACAGGTGTTGTGGAGGGATTGTGTATCAACAGGTGTTGTGGAGGCATTGTGTATCAACAGGTGTTGTGGAGGGATTGTGTATCAGACAGGTGTTGTGGAGGGATTGTGTATCAACAGGTGTTGTGGAGGGATTGTGTATCAACAGGTGTTGTGGAGAGATTGTGTATCAGACAGGTGTTGTGGAGGGATTGTGTATCAAACAGGTGTTGTGGAGGGATTGTGTATCAAACAGGTGTTGAGGAGGGATTGTGTATCAACAGGTGTTGTGTATCAACAGGTGTTGTGGAGGGATTGTGTATCAACAGGTGTTGTGGAGGGATTGTGTATCAAACAGGTGTTGTGGAGGGATTGTGTATCAACAGGTGTTGTGGAGGGATTGTGTATCAACAGGTGTTGTGGAGGGATTGTGTATCAACAGGTGGGTGTTAAGTTTTTCTTCATAGTCAGCTTAACCGTTAGATGACATTACCCTCATCAATAACCAGAATGAATGTTGACTGAATTATTTGTTTTCTGCTTGTTTATTTTCTTAATTTATTTTATTTCACCTTTATTTAACCAGGTAGGCAAGTTGAGAACAAGTTCCCATTTACAATTGCGACCTGGCCTAGATAAAGCAAAGCAGTTCGACACATACAACAACACAGAGTTACACATGGAGTAAAACAAACATACAGTC
Source organism: Salvelinus fontinalis (assembly GCF_029448725.1). Lineage (NCBI taxonomy): Eukaryota > Metazoa > Chordata > Actinopteri > Salmoniformes > Salmonidae > Salvelinus > Salvelinus fontinalis. The sequence goes on from NC_074668.1 coordinate 83,879,681, forward strand.
AATTATACAGTAGAAAAATAAGTCTATATACAATGTGAGCAAATGAGGTGAGATAAGGGAGGTAAAGGCTGTCTGTTCCGACAGAAGAAGACTATTTTAACTCTACATTTCTTAACTAACTCATCAACATGCTTCTTTGAAAAGATATAGTTGCTTTTTGTAAATTCAGATAGCCAGATATTTATAAGCGTGGACACGATCAATGAGGGCACCGTCCAAAGTAGGTATGCATTACTCATCAGATACATTTTTACATGATTTGGATAATAACATATACTTGGTTTTACCTGCATTAAGTAACCATTTCAGTTCAACAAAATCTTTCTGCAGGGCAATAAAGACAGATTAAATCTCTGATAGAGTCTGGTCAGCTGTGGGGGTAATAGCATGTGCAGCAGTGTGATGTTGTTCCCCTAGATTATGCACCAAGTTGCACACAAGGACCAATTCAAATAGGCCAGGTCAAGAGGGGATGTTAATAATTTGATAATATAAATAATAATTCAGTGTATTTGTTAATTTAATTGCAGCTGCATAGCTAATGTTTTTCTTTGGTGTACAAACACTTGTTCATATCAATATTGTACATACATGTGATTGTAAAAGTTTTGTATATTTTGGTTTGGCCCATCGCGGGTTATCTGTATTTCCGTACCCCCTTATTGTTCTCTTTTGCCTGACCTTTGGCTAGCAAGGTATGTTGTCCTTGGCTCCACTATTGTTCAATATAAAACCGTCATAATGTTACACAATGTACTGTTATGTTACCATAAGTTTGTTACAATATGGATAATATAAAGATTTATGTTAACAAGTTTCACAAAGCTCGCTCACTAGGGCATCTATTGTAACTTGTGAGTACTTGCGACAGTGTTTGAGTGAGTGTCCATGTGCTCGCGCAGGTGCCTGAGAGCTAGGACTGCGCCAAGGGTAACATAATGTGTGTTGTCTCTTCGTGTGCAGGTATGTCTTTTATTTTGTCAGAAATATGTTCTGTATCATTTTACTTGTATTGTATTGTATGGTGTGCTGTTGTGCATTGAATGTGTGCACGCAGCACATGTTATTTCCTTTTGACGCTCTCTTTTGCCTGACCTTCGGCTAGCGAGGGCAAATAAAAATAATTCAACTAGCAGACCTTCAGTTGTGGCAGCGTCCTAATTAAAAGTACACAACGCAGAATGAACCACGCTACACATGCACCAAGGTGTCATCTGCATACAAGTGACATGTTTTCATCTTCTCCAGATAAACCAATATTGTTCATGTAAATAATGAAAAGAACAGGACCGAGAATCAACCCCTGTGGGACTCTATGTTAAATCCAGAAAACCTGATTTAACACCATCAGTAAACACACACTGTATTCTGTCCTTTAACATGGTTTCAAACCAGCCTGGTCATGATCAATTGATGAAAAAGCCTTTGAATAAGTAATGCGCAATCCACAGTGTTGAAGGCTTTAGACAGGTCAATAAAAAGGTCTGCACAATGTGTTTTCTCATCCAAACAATTAAAGACATCATTTAAAACCAAAGAAGTAGCAGAGATGGTGCTAGGACCTGATCTGGAACCTGACTGGTGTACATTTAGAATACATTTCATAGTTATAAAATATCTAAATTTAGTATTTACCAAGGATTCTAGAATCTTTGCTAGGCAATAGAGTTTGTAAATGCGGCTATAACTATTTAGGTCATACGGGTCAACACTTTTGTGAAGGGGGAGTATATGAGCCTTCCAGACCCTGTGGATGGTACTAGAAATAAATGTAGGGTTAAAAATATGTGTTGAAGATTCTGAAATCAGATGAGCAGAAAGCTGCTTTGAGGAGGGCTGCATAAGTAGCCCAAGTAGCATGGGAAAGTAGCCCAAGTAGCATGGGAAAGTAGCCCAAGCCTTACACCGAAACACATGAGTCAATTATGAGGCAATCGAATGAGCTCAGCCAGATGAATTACAACACAGTAAGCTGAATGACTCTGGATACCCATGACAAAAGACCCATTGATGCCTGATCCAAGTGAAAGCTGTAGAATGCTTTGGGACCATGTCAGGGACAGAGTGGGGCATTCTAGGTAGTGTAGTATAACTTGGCATGAGGTGGCAAGAGAGGGACCATGGCAATAAAGAATGGAAGATCTTGGAGGAGAGAGGTATGGTTCACAGCTTGTTCCCTCAAAGACCATCGTTCATGGAAGTGCCAAGACAACTAACGGCAATGAGAAATCCCTCATAACTGCCAATATGGTATTAATACTGTATATCTGCAACATTTTAATTGAGTGGCTTTCATATTTCATCATATTTCATTTAGTGAAAATGCAGAAACTGATGTATTTATGCCTTCTTCGCTCCTATTCAATAAATAGCTGTAAAATACTAGAGCAGAAAATTCCCCACAGTGGTTTTCCATTATAGTGTGTGTCCCACCCTTTTCATTCCTATAACTGCTTTTCCTAATTAGAATATTGGTTTCGCAGAGATGTATTTTTACACCCTGCACCAGCTGCAGATCTCCTTCTTGTACCCTGGATTGGACTCTATTCCACTCCTTCAAGTGAAACATCAATGGGGGAAATGTAAAATGTAACTGCTTTAGTTGATTGGAGCAAAGTGCCAAACCAAAGCTGGGCTTTAAGTCACTCATGGAACATATACTGTAAGTCACTCATGGAAAATATACTGTAAGTCACTCATAGAACATATACTGTATGTTCACAGAACGTTAGATAACAGCATCTTGCTGAATGACCATATCAAGGCCTGAACTCAGATGTGCACTGTCCTCTGGTAACAGTCTGATTTGGCCTGCCCTCTGGTAACAGTTTGATTTGACCTGCCCTCTGGTAACAGTTTGATTTGGCCTGTCCTCTGGTAACAGTTTGATTTGGCCTGTCCTCTGGTAACAGTCTGATTTGGTCTGCCCTCTGGTAACAGTTTGATTTGGCCTGCCCTCTGGTAACAGTTTGATTTGGCCTGCCCTCTGGTAACAGTTTGATTTGACCTGCCCTCTGGTAACAGTTTGATTTGACCTGTCCTCTGGTAACAGTTTGATTTGACCTGCCCTCTGGTAACAGTTTCATTTGGCCTGTCCTCTGGTATCAGTTTGATTTGGCCTGCCCTCTGGTAACAGTTTGATTTGGCCTGCCCTCTGGTAACAGTTTGATTTGACCTGCCCTCTGGTAACAGTTTGATTTGGCCTGTCCTCTGGTAACAGTTTGATTTGGCCTGCCCTCTGGTAACAGTTTGATTTGGCCTGTCCTCTGGTAACAGTTTGATTTGGCCTGCCCTCTGGTAACAGTTTGATTTGGCCTGCCCTCTGGTAACAGTTTGATTTGGCCTGTCCTCTGGTAACAGTTTGATTTGGCCTGCCCTCTGGTAACAGTTTGATTTGGCCTGCCCTCTGGTAACAGTTTGATTTGGCCTGTCCTCTGGTAACAGTTTGATTTGGCCTGTCCTCTGGTAACAGTCTGATTTGGCCTGTCCTCTGGTAACAGTTTCATTTGACCTGCCCTCTGGTAACAGTTTGATTTGGCCTGCCCTCTGGTAACAGTTTGATTTGACCTGCCCTCTGGTAACAGTTTGATTTGGCCTGTCCTCTGGTAACAGTTTGATTTGGCCTGCCCTCTGGTAACAGTTTGATTTGGCCTGTCCTCTGGTAACAGTTTGATTTGGCCTGCCCTCTGGTAACAGTTTGATTTGGCCTGCCCTCTGGTAACAGTTTGATTTGGCCTGCCCTCTGGTAACAGTTTGATTTGGCCTGCCCTCTGGTAACAGTCTGATTTGGCCTGTCCTCTGGTAACAGTTTGATTTGGCCTGCCCTCTGGTAACAGTTTGATTTGGCCTGTCCTCTGGTAACAGTTTGATTTGACCTGTCCTCTGGTAACAGTCTGATTTGGCCTGCCCTCTGGTAACAGTTTGATTTGGCCTGCCCTCTGGTAACAGTTTGATTTGGCCTGCCCTCTGGTAACAGTTTGATTTGGCCTGTCCTCTGGTAACAGTTTGATTTGGCCTGTCCTCTGGTAACAGTCTGATTTGGCCTGCCCTCTGGTAACAGTTTGATTTGGCCTGTCCTCTGGTAACAGTTTGATTTGGCCTGCCCTCTGGTAACAGTTTGATTTGGCCTGCCCTCTGGTATCAGTTTGATTTGGCCTGTCCTCTGGTAACAGTTTGATTTGGCCTGCCCTCTGGTAACAGTTTGATTTGGCCTGTCCTCTGGTAACAGTTTGATTTGGCCTGTCCTCTGGTAACAGTTTGATTTGGCCTGTCCTCTGGTAACAGTTTGATTTGGTCTGTCCTCTGGTAACAGTTTGATTTGGCCTGTCCTCTGGTAACAGTTTGATTTGGCCTGCCCTCTGGTAACAGTCTGATTTGGCCTGCCCTCTGGATAAAAGGCTTTGCGGCCAGAAACAGTGGAAGTATCAAGGCAAAGTGTGTCTTGAGGAGACAGGACTCAGTAAATAGTAGTTGGTCTTTTATATCCCAGGGTGCAGATGGGTTTCATACTAAACAATGAGTGACATCATCTGTATACCCTGACAACAATTGATGCTGCTCTAGAAAACGTATTTGTCCAATTTGATCAATAAGATTGGCGTTGATGAGTGATTTGAGATTTAGAGCCATTAGGGCTAATAACACTGTTGATTAGTCTCAAAGAGAGGGTGTGATTGAGACCCAACATCTACTTAAACCATGAGGCCAGAGAAGTGTGGAGTATATATTGGCACGGGTGTTGTTAGGCCCGAGATGAAGTCGAGGGCCGGCAAACCGTGTCAATATATCCTCCAAACTCCTGCTTCAAGGGCATTATCACATTTATACAACGGGTTACCAACATATTCAAATAATGATTGACATATTTTCATCAAAATATATTTTTTTATTAATTTATTCATACTATTTCATCCTTCCACGAGATATAGCGCCAACACAAATCTACCCAAACCGGCTGGTCTTTCGTTCTATCGGTTCGGTTGCCAGACCCAGTAGTTCAGTCTTTTTGTTCTAAATATATGGATGCGACCCAGTTGTTTGTTCTAAATGTTCTGTTGCCATGATAGCTGGCAACGTTCTTATCCCTTGCTTGCTAGCTAGCCAACTTTGGCTAACACAGTCACATCAAACAGTGTAGCCAGAATAACAACAAAGTAGCTGCATTTGCATTTGTTTAAGCTGTTTTCTCGTGATTGATTTTGGGATACATCCATAACAATGAGCTAATGATGTGAGATTTCGCCTGCCATAGAACATTTACTCTCTTGCCAGGGCAGTTCACAATCACTTCAAACTGAAGCTGGATTTACAGAAAACTAGCTGCATTTTGTGTTTTTCTATTGACATTTGTTTGTATATATCCCTAAAAATTGGGCTGATTCATGATTTTGACTGGCTGAGGAAAGCTGCCAGCTTGTCTGTCTCGTCCCGACTCCTGACACGTTCAGTACCATGGACAGCTGGAGATCAAATTTATATATTGAAACAATGTTGCAAATGTTGGAGAGACAGACAGCAAGGTTAGTACAGATCTCTGCTGTTGAAAACCAAATGCTAGTCAAAGAAATGGGAAATAACGTCTAGATGCTTTTTATAGTGGAGATCAAGTTTATAACTTCCCTGCCTGGGCTGATGAGACATACTGGTGTGCAAAAGAGCAAAACAAGTCAATAAAAACAATATGGGGATGAGGTAGTTAGTTGGGTGGGCCATTTACAGATGGGCTGCAGCGATCGGTAAGCTGCTCTGACAGCTGATGCTTAAAGTTAGTGAGGGAGATATAAGTCTCCAACTTCAGCGATTTTTGCAATTCGTTCCAGTCATTGGCAGCAGAGAACTGGAAGGAAAGGCGGCCAAAGAGGTGTTGGCTTTGGTGATGACCAGTGAGATATACCTGCTGGAGCGCATGCTACGGGTGGGTGTTGTTATAGTGACCAGTGAGCTGAGATAAGGTGGAGCTTTACCTAGCATAGACTTATAGATGACCTGGAGCCAGTGGGACTGGCGTCGAATATGTAGCGAGGGCCAGCCAACGAGAGCATAAAGGTCACAGTGGTGGGTGGTATATGGGGCTTTGGTGACAAAACGGATGGCACTGTGATAGACTGCATGCAGTTTGCTGAGTAGAGTGTAGGAGGCTATTTTGTAAATGACATCGCCGAAGTCGAGGATCGGTTGGATAGTTAGTTTTACTAGGGTATGTTTGGCAGCATGAGTGAAGGATGCTTTGTTGCGAAATAGGAAGCCGATTCTATATTTAATTTTGGATTGGAGATGCTTAATATATACAATCACACAACACAGTATTACCATAACTCCACGTTAAACCTAAAGGTGAGTGTTTAAAGCTCTCCAGAAAAGGTTTGCTTTGTAGAACAGTAAAACATAAATATCATATGTCATCCAGATGTATTTCCAGTAATCATTGGAATCATTCATGAAAACCAGACTCTTCTTCAGGTAAAATCAACATTTTCCCACCACAGTCCATACTTTTAAGGTCTTCGAAAGCTACACATTTTCCATTACAACAATGTCCTTCAGGATATTTAAGTGCAACTCTTGCGTACCATTGTTAGCTACATTGTTGGATTTGGTATCTGGTTGAGGAGTATGGGGTTGGCACGGGTCTTTACAGGGTAAGGGTTGGCACTGGTTGTTACAGGGTTATATTAGGAGTCAATCACACCGCACCACATGTGTGGTGATCGTTATTATGTAAAATGGGTGCTACACATTGGTGGTGGAAGGTGGTGAAACAATGTCATGTGCTTTGACTTTGAGAAAAGGACAACCTAAAGTGCAAAAATGCAAATCATTCTCAGAGTAGATGTTTCAGAGAGATATGCAGCCCAGAGAACGTAATGCCTCACTGTTGGCCTGCTGCCATGGTTACCTGGGAGACAGGGATGACGATAAAGGACCCTCCACCGGCACTCTCCGTGACGATGGCCAGGAACTTGGCATTGACGGCACAGAAGTGGTTGTCATGGACGTTCTTGGTGATGGGAATGCCGTCAAAGCAGTGCTCCCGGTTGGCCACTTTGCCGTAGACGTTTCGAAACTTGGAGCTTCGGTATGTCGGACGCCATGACATCTGATGGAGAAGAAATAGAGAGATATTAAGGAGGGAGGTTCAGAAAGGAGTTTCTGCAATACCAGCACTGGGCTGTATTGAAGGCACCAGTTAGTTCAATCAATCAATTTTATTTTATATAGCCCTTCGTACATCAGATAATATCTCGAAGTGCTGTACAGAAACCCAGCCTAAAACCCCAAACAGCTAGAATGCAGGTGTAGAAGCACGGTGGCTAGGAAAAACTCCCTAGAAAGGCCAAAACCTAGGAAGAAACCTAGAGAGGAACCAGGCTATGAGGGGTGGCCAGTCCTCTTCTGGCTGAGTTAGTTGCTGTTTTATCATGTTCAATGTGCTGACATGGTGGTTTTCTGGTTACCGTATATGCTGGTCAATGTGAGCAGAAGGTCAGCTGTTTAGTTGACAGGTTAGTGGCCATTCATGGTTAATAGCTTAGATCAACCGGCTGGTTGAACATAATTTGATTATTTTAGATTTAGGGAAAAAACACAAAATGATCAAATCCACATTAGAGTATTAAAAGAAAACGCCACCAAAAAACTATATTTTGGGATTTTGGTCCGTTGTTGAAATAGTCCCAACATGTTTTGATTGTCAGCAATCAACTTTCAAAATATTGAAATGATCTCTGTGTGATGCATTTTGTATCATATGACGCAAAACGCATCATCATATGGTGATGATTTCTGTATTTTGAAAGTTATATATCTTGAAAAATTGATTGCTGACAAGCAAAACATTTTGGGACTATGTCAACAATGGACTAATGAAACAAATACCAAAATATCGTTTTTGGGTGGAGTTCTCCTTTAACTTTGAGATTGCTGTTCTAAAATCCCTAGAGAAACCCCCGTTAGTAAAGATAGTAAAGAGGAGTGTTGCTTTCTTCAAAAACCCTTCTGTCCGCCCCTATAGTTCAGAGGAATTTTGTCAGTACTGTCATGACAATTCAAATCCCATGTTAGTCAGAGCGTGAAATGTTTTCAGTGTGGCAAACGTTCAATGCCACAAGAAAATATTTCACATAAAATAGCGAGTAAGTAAATAATGGTAGAGAAGAGCAGTCCCTCACAAGTGATTTGAGTCTGAAATCATCAACTACTAACAAGGAGGCGGCTCCATGAAATGATTCCTCTCTGACACATATGTCCTGGGCTTGGACCCATGAAATCTTACAAAACAGTTAGCCAGCCACTTCACTTCACAGCGAGGGGAAGTGGTTGACTCCATCATAAAAACACTCAAACCACTACTTTTGTTTGTCGTTACCCACAAGCATGTACTGCCCGAATTCCTGCCTTGCAGCGTGAGATACATCTATCTTCTGGGTCACACTAGACCTGATCACAGGTGTAGAGCTGGATGGCCCTTAGACACTGATCCAAGGCCAGTTTTGAGGTTTGTCCCACTAACGATTGATGATACATCAGGGAGGGTGAATAGATCCTAGGTGTGGTAAAGGGGAACTTCTGCTTGCAGACAGCAGCAGGTAGCCTAGTGGTTAGAGCGTTGGGCCAGTAACTGAAAGATTGCTGGATCGAATCCCGGAGCTGACAAGATAAAAAATATGTTGTTCTGCCCCTGAACAAGGCAGTTAACCCACTGGTAGGATGTCATTGTAAATAACAATTTGTTCTTAACTGACTTGCTTGGTTAAGTACATACATAAAAAAACAGACAGGAAGTCCTTCTGGGAAGGAGATTTACGACACTGTCAGATCAGTGACAAGATGACATCACCACAGCCACAATTCAGCATTGTTCTGGGTTGGGAACAGTGCTGTGTGCAAATAGAGATGTCCCTGTTGCCATGCTGCCGTGGTCTCTTCCTGTCCTACAGACTGCAGTCTACATCTGGTCTTCAGCCGGTGGAGACCAATCGGTGCACACAATCCAGTTAGCACAGGCAGGCCAGTATTCACTCCCACCAACAGGCAGACCAGTAATCACTCCCACCCACAGGCAGAACAGTAATCACTCCCACCCATCCCACCCACAGGCAGACCAGTAATCACTCTCACCCAGCCCACCCACAGGCAGACCAGTAATCACTCCCACCCATCCCACCCACAGGCAGACCAGTAATCACTCTCACCCAGCCCACCCACAGGCAGACCAGTAATCACTCTCACCCACAGGCAGACCAGTAATCACTCTCACCCAGCCCACCCACAGGCAGACCAGTAATCACTCTCACCCACAGGCAGACCAGTAATCACTCCCACCCATCCCACCCAGAGGCAGACCAGTAATCACTCTCACCCACAGGCAGACCAGTAATCACTCCCACCCACAGGCAGACAAGTAATCACTCCCACCCACAGGCAGACCAGTAATCACTCCCACCCACAGGCAGACCAGTAATCACTCCCACCCACAGGCAGACCAGTAATCACTCCCACCCACAGGCAGACCAGTAATCACTCCCACCCACAGGCAGACCAGTAATCACTCCCACCCACAGGCAGACCAGTAATCACTCCCACCCACAGGCAGACCAGTAATCACTCCCACCCACAGGCAGATCAGTATTCACTCCCACCCACAGGCAGACCAGTAATCACTCCCACCCACAGGCAGACCAGTATTCACTCCCACCCACAGGCAGACCAGTAATCATTCTCACCCACAGGCAGACCAGTAATCATTCTCACCCATCCCACCCACAGGCAGACCAGTAATCACCCACCCACCCACCCACCCACAGGCAGACCAGTAATCACTCTCACCCATCCCACCCACGGGCAGACCAGTAATCACTCTCACCCATCCCACCCACGGGCAGACCAGTAATCACTCTCACCCACCCACCCACCCACAGGCAGACCAGTAATCACTCTCACCCATCCCACCCACGGGCAGAGCAGTAATCACTCTCACCCATCCCACCCACAGGCAGAGCAGTAATCACTCTCACCCATCCCACCCACGGGCAGACCAGTAATCACTCTCACCCAGCCACCCACAGGCAGACCGGTAATCATTCTCACCCATCCCACCCACAGGCAGACCAGTAATCACTCTCACCCATCCCACCCACAGGCAGACCAGTAATCACTCTCACCCATCCCACCCACAGGCAGACCAGTAATCACTCTCACCCATCCCACCCACAGGCAGAGCAGTAATCACTCTCACCCATCCCACCCACAGGCAGACCAGTAATCACTCTCACCCATCCCACCCACAGGCAGACCAGTAATCATTCTCACCCATCCCACCCACAGGCAGACCAGTAATCACTCTCACCCATCCCACCCACAGGCAGACCAGTAATCATTCTCACCCATCCCACCCACAGGCAGACCAGTAATCACTCTCACCCATCCCACTCACGGGCAGACCAGTAATCACTCTCACCCACCCACCCACAGGCAGACCAGTAATCATTCTCACCCATCCCACCACAGGCAGACCAGTAATCACTCTCACCCATCCCACCCACGGGCAGACCAGTAATCACTCTCACCCACGGGCAGGCCAGTAATCACTTTGTCGTGGAGGTGAAGGAGTGTGGCGCTGCATTGATATAGCTGGAGCTCGACATGTCCACAGACAGCTGCTGTCACAGCACTTTTTGTACTCTCGAGATTCTCACCTCTGAGTGCTGTGGGAGTAGTCCGGTACTCATTCCACTCACTGCACATCTCAATTCCTTTCCTTCCTTGTTACCCCCCCTCCTTCCTCTCAAAAAGCAGAGTTAAAGAAGCTACTCCCTAGAATGACTCTGAGCATAATGCTTGGCTTGTTAAAGTATTAATGTGAAACAGCAGAACAGCAGGAAGAGGCCTCAGGGCAGCAGAGTAAGAGCACTGGCATTGAGTTCTCACCACAAGGACACTCATTCATTTGTCACCAGTGGATGGCACGCGGGACTGCGTATGTTGCTCTCTGTCTCTCACTGACAGCGCAGTGAGACTAAAGCATGGTGTCTCTCAGCTCAAGTCATGGCAGTGCGTCCCCGTGCTAGCCATAGTCTACACCTAACTCCTCACCATCTGACTGTATATGTGATCCATCCATCTCATAACCCCAGGAGATGGTTATGACAGCCTTGAAAGGACAGGAAATACCCCCCAACTCACTTACACACACACACACACACACACACACACACACACACACACACACACACACACACACACACACACACACACACACACACACACACACACACACACACACACACACACACACACACACACACACACACACACACACACACACACACACACACTCACACTCACACTCACACACACACACACACACAGAGCCATCCATAGTATATCTGAGTTACTCTCCAAAGACAGTCCTCTCAGTGAAAACAATATCTTACCTTAGTGCTGAGTAGAGTAGTGACACTAAAGCCCGATCTGTCAGGCGCTCTCAAATTACACTCCCCCCCCTTTCCTCCCTTTTATAGACCAGCTGCAGTCTGCCAGTTTCTCCTAGCTTCTCGACGATACATCCAGTCAACCGGCCTACTATGCTCCGCTCACTCTCATCTGTTTCTCTCCTCCCCTCTTCTTACCCCGTCTCTCCTCTTTCTCCCTTCAAGTCCTCTCCTCCTCCTATGAGCTACCCCTCCCTCTCTCCTGCTCCCTCTCAGCCCCAGACCAGACAGCTGCATGCAGCCCTGGAGCAGCAGTTAATGCTCACTCTATCCCTCTCACTGCTCTGTACTCCTCTAGATGTGGGCTGCACCACTCACTCTCGCTTTCACTCTCTCTCTCTATTCTCTTGCTCTCTCTCTCTCCCTCCCTCTCTATATACATCCATCTATCTCTCTCTCTCACAGTGTCTCACTGTGCCAGCCCTATCACTAGCAGGAACTGTAGATAGCTTTTGATAACTATTGAAAGACGTTCTTGGTATTGGATACTTCATACTCTCTTACTGGCAAATAGAGAGGTCTACGACTATACAGAGTATAAATGTTTCCCTACTCATGTTTCCTTACTCATGTTTCCCTATGCACGTTTCCCTACGCATGTTTCCTTATGCATGTTTCCCTATGCATGTTTCCCTATGCACATTTCCCTTTGCATGTTTCCCTACGCATGTTTCCCTATGCATGCTTCCCTATGCATGTTTCCCTATGCATGCTTCCCTACGCATGTTTCCCTATGCATGCTTCCCTATGCATGTTTCCCTTTGCATGTTTCTTTATGCATGTTTCTTTATGCATGTTTTTCTGCCTTTGTTTCCTGGCTTTCTTCTCGAAGTTGAATTGTATATATTTTGGGGGTCATGTTAGCAGTTAGCAGTACCAAGGTAAATAAAAACATTTTTTCTCAGTTCCACGCTATGAGCAGTTACTGCCGTTTTGTTTGTTAGGGCAGCGTAGTGCTATTGGACAATGGGGTCAGGAAAGGTGAGGGGTTTTTGTTTGTTAGGGCAGCGTAGTGCTATTGGACAATGGGGTCAGGAAAGGTGAGGGGGGCTATTTCTGCTGTGAAAAGTGAGCAAACTTTTCCGTGCTAAGCTGTTTGGGTGTCATAATCGTAATCCAGTAGTAATACAATCAATATTTTATGTGAAACATCTGTGATAAGTACTGTCGTTCCAAACATTTTAACCATAGCGGCTTTCACAAAAGCCCATGTTTTCCTTCCAGGAGATTGCTCTGATTGGGATTTAGTTAAACTAGTCAGGAGGTAAGTTTGGGTCAGTACGCAGTAAAAGGTCATTGCTGGGCAGAGAGAGAGAGCGAGAGAGCGTGAGAGAGAGAAAGAGAGAGTGAGATAGAGAGTATGTATAGTGTGTTTTTGTTGCATTTTTGTGTCTTTTCTCTTCTGCCCTAACGCCTGAGCGGAGCTCAAAGACAGCTTGGACCCAGCAGCCCCTGCTCTCCCACCCCCCGCCTCCTTGGAATCATAAGACCCTCCTGGCTGTTACCCAGAACCCCCTGTGGCTCCATCCCTCTCTCTGCCCCTCCCCTCAATCCCTTCCTCCCCCTTTCTTCTCCTCCCTCCTTCTTCATCCCTGCTCTCCTCACAGGCCTTACAAGCCTCTTTCCCATACTGAAGGTCCCCCATTTGATAATGTGCATTCTTCCCAGTCTGACATCAAATCAAATTCTATTGGTCACACACATATTTAGCAGATGTTATTGGTCAACAAAGTACTGTAATAAAGAATGCCTAGTCGTTAAATACAACAGATTACTGTAATAAAGAGTATCTAGTGATTATATACAACAGATTACTCTAATACAGAGTACCTAGTCATTTAATACAACAGAGTACTGTAATAAAGAGTACCTAGTCATTAAATACAACAGATTACTGTAATATAGAGTACCTAGTCATTAAATATAATGTAGTACTGTAATACAGAGTACCTAGTGATTAAATACAACAGATCACTGTAATAAAGAGTACCTAGTCATTAAATACAACATATTACTGTAATATAGAGTACCTAGTCATTAAATATAACGTAGTACTGTAATACAGAGTACCTAGTGATTAAATACAACAGATCACTGTAGTAAAGAGTACCAAGTCATTAAATACAACAGATTACTCTAATACAGAGTACCTAGTGATTAAATACAACAGATTACTCTAATACAGAGTACCTAGTGATTAAATACAACAGATTACTGTAATACAGCGTACCTAGTGATTAAATACAACAGATTACTGTAATACAGAGTACCTAGTGATTAAATACAACAGATCCAAATGGAGATTTCGATTATATCTCTGACAAGATGGGTGACTTATCTTTCCACTAGCATGCCTGTGTGATTTTGTCGCTATTCCTCAACTGGGTGCAATGTACTCTGAACTCTGGACAACATAAAAAATATTGTGTGTAGTATCCATGTACAATACAATCAATGCTTGTGGTTGATTTAATTTATGAATACTATATTCTCTCAAGACCATTTTGTGGACGTGACACCTGGCCTCTCAGGACCATTTTGTGGACGTGACACCTGACCTCTCAGGACCATTTTGTGGACGTGACACCTGGCCTCTCAGGACCATTTTGTGGACGTGACACCTGTCCTCTCAGGACCATTTTGTGGACGTGACACCTGGCCTCCCAGGACCATTTTGTGGACGTGACACCTGGCCTCTCAGGACCATTTTGTGGACGTGACACCTGGCCTCTTAGGACCATTTTGTGGACGTGACACCTGGCCTCTCAGGACCATTTTGTGGACGTGACACCTGGCCTCTCAGGACCATTTTGTGGACGTGACACCTGGCCTCTCAGGACCATTTTGTGGACGTGACACCTGTCCTCTCAGGACCATTTTGTGGACGTGACACCTGTCCTCTCAGGACCATTTTGTGGACGTGACACCTGTCCTCTCAGGACCATTTTGTGGACGTGACACCTGGCCTCTTAGGACCATTAAGTGGACGTGACACCTGGCCTCTCGGGACCATTTTGTGGGCGTGACACCTGGTCTCTCAGGACCATTTTGTGGACGTGACACCTGGCCTCAGGACCATTTTGTGGACGTGACACCTGGCCTCAGGACCATTTTGTGGACGTGACACCTGGCCTCAGGACCATTTTGTGGACGTGACACCTGGCCTCTCAGGACCATTTTGTGGACGTGACAGCTGGCCTCTCAGGACCATTTTGGGGATCTTGATCTGTTTGAGAGGAGGTGTGCGTAGGGGAGCGACTTTCACCATAGCTACAGGTCATGATGCTGGGGAAGGCGTAGGGCTCACACCGTCTGCAACCTTACACTGTCTGGTATTTCAATGTGTGATTCCTCTGTGCTTTTATGGGCAGGTAGTGTAGAGACACCTCACTTCTCTCCCTGGGTCTGTAGGGAAGATGTGTATTGGAAGACCTCCAGTATAGGATTCCCACAGGTTCACAGTAGGTGTTTGTCTTGGCTTTGTTCTTTTGTGTTTATGTGTTTGTGTGTTTTGGGGGGGGGGGGGGGGGTTTGGGGGGGCTCCAGAGAGCACTCTGTGTTTCTTGAGTTTTTGCCTGCAGTCACTGTTTCTCTTTTACTGTAGTCTCTGTTCCTTCCTGAAAAACCTCAAGGCTATCAGAATCCTATTGGTCCTGAATCATCCCAGTAAAACCACAAGACTATCAGAATCCTATTGGTCCTGAATCATCCCAGTAAAACCACAAGACTATCAGAATCCTATTGGTCCTGAATCATCCCAGTAAAACCTCAAGACTATCAGAATCCTATTGGTCCTGAATCATCCCAGTAAAACCACAAGACTATCAGAATCCTATTGGTCCTGAATCATCCCAGTAAAACCACAAGACTATCAGAATCCTATTGGTCCTGAATCATCCCAGTAAAACCACAAGACTATCAGAATCCTATTGGTCCTGAATCATCCCAGTAAAACCACAAGACTATCACAATCCTATTGGTCCTGAATCATCCCAGTAAAACCACAAGAATATCAGAATCCTATTGGTCCTGAATCATCCCAGTAAAACCACAAGACTATAAGAATCCTATTGGTCCTGAATCATCCCAGTAAAACCACAAGACTATCAGAATCCTATTGGTCCTGAATCATCCCAGTAAAACCTCAAGACTATCAGAATCCTATTGGTCCTGAATCATCCCAGTAAAACCTCAAGACTATCAGAATCCTATTGGTCCTGAATCATCCCAGTAAAACCTCAAGGCTATCAGAATCCTATTGGTCCTGAATCATCCCAGTAAAAACCACAAGACTATCAGAATCCTATTGGTCCTGAATCATCCCAGTAAAACCACAAGACTATCAGAATCCTATTGGTCCTGAATCATCCCAGTAAAACCACAAGACTATCAGAATCCTATTGGTCCTGAATCATCCCAGTAAAACCTCAAGACTATCAGAATCCTATTGGTCCTGAATCATCCCAGTAAAACCACAAGACTATCAGAATCCTATTGGTCCTGAATCATCCCAGTAAAACCTCAAGAATATCAGAATCCTATTGGTCCTGAATCATCCCAGTAAAACCACAAGACTATCAGAATCCTATTGGTCCTGAATCATCCCAGTAAAACCACAAGACTATCAGAATCCTATTGGTCCTGAATCATCCCAGTAAAACCTCAAGACTATCAGAATCCTATTGGTCCTGAATCATCCCAGTAAAACCTCAAGACTATCAGAATCCTATTGGTCCTGAATCATCCCAGTAAAACCACAAGACTATCAGAATCCTATTGGTCCTGAATCATCCCAGTAAAACCACAAGACTATCAGAATCCTATTGGTCCTGAATCATCCCAGTAAAACCTCAAGACTATCAGAATCCTATTGGTCCTGAATCATCCTAGTAAAACCACAAGACTATCAGAATCCTATTGGTCCTGAATCATCCCAGTAAAACCTCAAGACTATCAGAATCCTATTGGTCCTGAATCATCCCAGTAGAACCACAAGACTATCAGAATCCTATTGGTCCTGAATCATCCCAGTAAAACCACAAGACTATCAGAATCCTATTGGTCCTGAATCATCCCAGTAAAACCTCAAGACTATCAGAATCCTATTGGTCCTGAATCATCCCAGTAAAACCTCAAGACTATCAGAATCCTATTGGTCCTGAATCATCACAGTAAAACCTCAAGACTATCACAATCCTATTGTTCCTGAATCATCCCAGTAAAACCTCAAGACTATCAGAATCCTATTGGTCCTGAATCATCCCAGTAAAACCACAAGACTATCGGAATCCTATTGGTCCTGAATCATCCCAGTAAAACCACAAGACTATCAGAATCCTATTGGACCTGAATCATCCCAGTAAAACCACAAGACTATCACAATCCTATTGGTCCTGAATCATCCCAGTAAAACCTCAAGACTATCACAATCCTATTGTTCCTGAATCATCCCAGTAAAACCACAAGACTATCACAATCCTATTGGTCCTGAATCATCCCAGTAAAACCTCAAGACTATCACAATCCTATTGTTCCTAAATCATCCCAGTAAAACCTCAAGACTATCAGAATCCTATTGGTCCTGAATCATCCCAGTAAAACCTCAAGACTATCACAATCCTATTGTTCCTGAATCATCCCAGTAAAACCTCAAGACTATCAGAATCCTATTGGTCTTGAATCATCCCAGTAAAACCACAAGACTATCAGAATCCTATTGGTCCTGAATCATCCCAGTAAAACCACAAGACTATCAGAATCCTATTGGTCCTGAATCATCCCAGTAAAACCACAAGACTATCACAATCCTATTGGTCCTGAATCATCCCAGTAAAACCTCAAGACTATCACAATCCTATTGGTCCTGAATCATCCCAGTAAAACCACAAGACTATCACAATCCTATTGGTCCTGAATCATCCCAGTAAAACCTCAAGACTATCACAATCCTATTGGTCCTGAATCATCCCAGTAAAACCTCAAGACTATCAGAATCCTATTGTTCCTGAATCATCCCAGTATTACTCCAATGGCTGATAGTTTCCTGCTCTGACATCCTGTCATGCGCGAAGGAAGTACATTTCTCCATGTAATTCCAATCCAATATTACTCAGCTGCAGTCAATGGGATATTGGCAGCTCTACTCGCCAGGTCCAAAGACTGTATGACAGTTTCCAGAGGCTGCCGCTTCACAATTCATCGGGAAAATTGCCACAATTCAACTGAATGGCTAAGGATATGCTGATCAATCCTCTCTATGCTGTTGCCAAAAGAGGAAGTGGGTCTGTCGGAAACCAACGAGCTGAGCGTAAAAGAGAGAAAGAGATCCCCCCAGGGCTGCTGTCAATCTCTTCACCCTGCCCGTGGAGCCGTCTTTATGAAGCTCGCTAAGGGCTATTAGCTATTCCTCCCTTCCCCGGGCCACATGGGTGTTTAGTCAGTTCCGATGACATTCCCTCCTCGTCACATGGACTAAATATCACAGAACAGTGACATCCCCGCTGGTTCTTTTGGCTGCCACCTCAGTCAGTGACTACATAGGGCTTTTCACAGGAACTACAGATGCAGGATCATACTTTGAGCCAGTTTGCTGCAGCAGGAAAATAATCCTGCAGCAACAAGAAATGTGAATTATGATGTGGATTATAATTAATGGACATTTTTGTAGGGGTTGATACATTTTTCAAAGTGAAAATTACAAACTTCAGAAGCCTTTTTTAAACCTAAAAAACACTACACGTTTTATATTCCCTGCACCGCAGGAAAGTTCTCTTGCGACAGGGTGATCAAATTAAGATTGTACATCTGTAGTATCTGCTATGAATACTGTAAATGGTGACATTCTTTGATATGGTGAGCATGACAGAGCATGACAAGGCCACAATGGGTTTATGTAAAGGCCATTTGAGCCAACGCTGACGGTAGGGCTTTGTCGTGAGGTCCATGGACTTATTCTACTTAGTATGCATACTCTGTTCATATTCATCTTAGGCTGGGTCAGGGAAATACACGTGTGTCCACGCCTGCGTGCGTGTTTATCCACAGATAGATTCTAATCAAACTCTTTGAAACACATTCATCTATCCCAAAATCCAATCACTTAATAGCATTAGCTGTTATGACCAATGATGAAATTGCCATATCAATCCCCATGACATTGTCAAGAAGCCCTCTGAACATAGTGCTACCTAGACCCATACACATGAAATATACCCCAACTGTCCTGCATATCTCCATATGACTGCTATCTTTATATAGTCACCCCACACTTGAGTATGTTATAGTTGACCCTGGGCCTAGGGGTAGACAGGACAGGAGCCAGGTCTGTAGTGTGTTATAGTTGACCCTGGGCCTGGGGGTAGACAGGACAGGAGCCAGGTCTGTAGTGTGTTATAGTTGACCCTGGGCCTGGGGGTAGACAGGACAGGAGCCAGGTCTGTAGTGTGTTATAGTTGACCCTGGGCCTGGGGGTAGACAGGACAGGAGCCAGGTCTGTAGTGTGTTATAGTTGACCCTGGGCCTGGGGGTAGACAGGACAGGAGCCAGGTCTGTAGTGTGTTATAGTTGACCCTGGGCCTGGGGGTAGACAGGACAGGAGCCAGGTCTGTAGTGTGTTATAGTTGACCCTGGGCCTGGGGGTAGACAGGACAGGAGCCAGGTCTGTAGTGTGTTATAGTTGACCCTGGGCCTGGGGGTAGACAGGACAGGAGCCAGGTCTGTAGTGTGTTATAGTTGACCCTGGGCCTGGGGGTAGACAGGACAGGAGCCAGGTCTGTAGTGTGTTATAGTTGACCCTGGGCCTGGGGGTAGACAGGACAGGAGCCAGGTCTGTAGTGTGTTATAGTTGACCCTGGGCCTGGGGGTAGACAGGACAGGAGCCAGGTCTGTAGTGTGTTATAGTTGACCCTGGGCCTGGGGGTAGACAGGACAGGAGCCAGGTCTGTAGTGTGTTATAGTTGACCCTGGGCCTGGGGGTAGACAGGACAGGAGCCAGGTCTGTAGTGTGTTATAGTTGACCCTGGGCCTGGGGGTAGACAGGACATGAGCCAGGTCTGTAGTGTGTTATAGTTGACCCTGGGCCTGGGGGTAGACAGGACAGGAGCCAGGTCTGTAGTGTGTTATAGTTGACCCTGGGCCTGGGGGTAGACAGGACAGGAGCCAGGTCTGTGAATGTTTCTGCAGCCATGTGCTGTAACTGTATGTTGTGAAGACAGAGCCACTCCTGCTGTTATGTGATGTGGCAGGCAGGAAGTGACTCAGCAATAATGGCAGCAGATGGAGCTGCTCTGGCTAATGCTAATGGCTGCTCTCAACAGGAGAGGAGAGGAAAGCCCCCACCTCCTCCACAGCCTCCCAGAAACGGGTGTTAATGGAGATCAAAGTACCCACAGCCACATGTACAGGGCACAGGAAGGAGCCACGGAGACCCCCGATTGCACTTAACAGTGCAGTTGTGCAGTGAGGAGTGGGCTGAACAGGCATCCACTACCCACTGCCTCCAGGGACAGTCCTGGCTGGTTATCCTACAAACAGTCGTGGCTGGTTATCCTACAAACAGTCGTGGCTGGTTATCCTACAAACAGTCGTGGCTGGTTATCCTACAAACAGTCCTGGCTGGTTATCCTACAAACAGTCCTGGCTGGTTATCCTACAAACAGTCCTGGCTGGTTATCCTGCAAACAGTCCTGGCTGGTTATCCTACAAATGCATCATACATCATACCTTTGGGGAATGTTCATTTAATATATAGGTGTGTTTATTTCATGTCATAGTATAGCTGTGTAGTGCCAGTGCTATGCTAAGCAAGACAGAAATGTACACACACACACACACACACACACACACACACACACACACACACACACACACACACACACACACACACACACACACACACACACACACACACACACACACACACACACACACACACACACACACACACACACACCACAGGAGGAGTGGTCTCAATTAATAATGATCTTTGTGCATGTCTCTCTCCCAGAGGATTTCCAGCCTCCTGCTTTTTGGAGCATACAGAGATTAGCTGGCTGTGAGGGGGAGAGAGAGAGGGAATGAGAGTGAGAGAGAGAGAGAGAGAGAGAGAGAGAGAGAGAGAGAGAGAGAGAGAGAGAGAGAGAGAGAGAGAGAGAGAGAGAGAGAGAGAGAGAGAGAGAGAGGATAAAGTCAGAGTGGCTCAGACAAATAACAGTTCTCCTCTCTGACCACTGACAGAGTGACTCCGACACAGAACAGTTCTCTTCTCTGACCACTGACAGAGTGACTCAGACACAGAACAGTTCTCTTCTCTGACCACTGACAGAGTGACTCAGACACAGAACAGTTCTCTTCTCTGACCACTGACAGAGTGACTCAGACACAGAACAGTTCTCCTCTCTGACCACTGATAGAGTGACTCAGACACAGAACAGTTCTCTTCTCTGACCACTGACAGAGTGACTCAGACACAGAACAGTTCTCTTCTCTGACCACTGACAGAGTGACTCAGACACAGAACAGTTCTCTTCTCTGACCACTGACAGAGTGACTCAGACACAGAACAGTTCTCCTCTCTGACCACTGACAGAGTGACTCAGACACAGAACAGTTCTCCTCTCTGACCACTGACAGAGTGACTCAGACACACAACAGTTCTCCTCTCTGACCACTGACAGAGTGACTCAGACACAGAACAGTTCTCTTCTCTGACCACTGACAGAGTGACTCAGACACAGAACAGTTCTCTTCTCTGACCACTGACAGAGTGACTCAGACACAGAACAGTTCTCCACAGGCTTCAGCAGAGAGAGAACATAATCAATGCCCTCCGACTAACCACCAGCCTGTTGTCCAGGAGACAGACTCCTTTTACCCAGATACACAGTCTTTAGACCCAGATTACCTCTCAACTGGCTGTCAGCTCTGGATCAGTCTAACCACCCTACTCCCCACTATCATAAAGGTACAATCTCAACTCCACTACCAGCAGGGATGTCAATGAAAAACAAGCAGAATTCACTATACTTGCAGTATTGTGTTGGATGAACTATGTGGTAGACAGGGTATTGCTGTTTGATGTCCGCAGCTCGGAATGTAGTTTATTCACAGACTCCTCTGTGTGAATAGTACACTTTGTCTCACAAAGCGTCAAAGTGAACACAAGAGAAAAGATTAGAGTACAGAGTCTTCATTAGAGTGGAACTGTGTGTGAACCGGTGAAGGACAGAGCTATCTTCAGGGTATAGTTTTCACTCCCATCCCCATCCCCCCACTCACACATAACCCCCACACCCCCTCCACACACACAGCCCCCACACCCTCTCCACACCCCCAACCCCCACACCCCCCTCCACACACACAACCCCCCCACACACACAACCCCTACACCTCCCTCCACACACACCTCCCCCCACCATATCGCCCCCTCCAATACACACAACCCCTACACCTCCCTCCACACACACCTCCCCCCACCATATCGCCCCCTCCAATACACACAACCCCCACACCCCCCTCCACACACACCTCCCCCCACCATATCGCCCCCTCCAATACACACAACCCCTACACCTCCCTCCACACACACCTCCCCCCACCATATCGCCCCCTCCAATACACACAACCCCCACACCCCCCACCCCACACACAACCCCCCCACACACACAACCCCTACACCTCCCTCCACACACACCTCCCCCCACCATATCGCCCCCTCCAATACACACAACCCCCACACCCCCCACCCCACACACAACCCCCCCACACACACAACCCCTACACCTCCCTCCACACACACCTCCCCCCACCATATTGCCCCCTCCAATGCACGCAAACACACTGATGTGTACTAGCGTCCTCTTCCTCCCTGCCTTGCCCTGACCACTTTAGTGTCCTTGTTTATTCAGATTGACAGAGATGTGACCCGGGGGAGCTGTTTGTCTTTGTGTGGCTCTTCTCCTCTCCTCCCTGGTTGGCCAGGGTCATTCGTGTGCTCAGGGTAATGAGCATAGAGAGTTCAACAGATGGAAGGATAGAAGGATGGATTAAAGGTAGGGAGGCTCTTAGAGGATGGACAGAGCAGGTGTGGAGAGGAGGCATGGATGGATTTATTAATGGGATATTGTAATTGTATTGAGTAATTGTTTTTGAAAACAAATCTATAACAATTGCACAAGTAAAGAAAAGTGTGTTTATACTTTATTAAAACATATGGGTTTCAGTGACCCATCCCAATAGATTGTTTGTGGTTGTTTTTCATACTTATAGTTGATGAGTTTAGGTGGGTTAACACTAGACATAACCTAGTGCCAACTATACCGCAGTGCCACACCACCAGGTCCAACCATGGAGAATCTGGTGTGAAATGAAAACCTTCTGGGCAGCCGTCAAATTGAGAAAGCCCTGTTGGTGGCACAGTGCCCAAGACGCAAATAGAGGAAGCAGCTTTTTCATCAGCTATAATATCTTGACATCCATCATTGCTATTCGAGTACCGGGACAGCTGTTAAGTACCATGAGCTATAACATCAACAAAGATCCTGGATCCTAGATCATGGATCAACCTTGACATGAGACACATATGTTCTTCAAATTGGTACATGGGTGTCTGCCACCACAGGGGTGGTATTCCCATATCACAATCACCTATTTTAGTGAAGCCAGCTGTCACAACTATAATGGACACGCACAACATTGACTAAGACTAATATTGATGATTCATACTGATGTGACGTACACCATCTTTCTCTTCTCCATTTCTCCCCTCCTTCTCTTTCACCCCATTAGCCTTCAGCGAGTCACAGCACCTTTTTTCTAACGTTGTGGTGCCGTGGTGCCGTGTGGCTCAGTTGGTAGAGCATGGCGCTTGCAACGCCAGGGTTGTGGGTTCGATTCCCACGGGGGACCAGTACAAAAAAAGTATGAATGTATGTACTTGTAAGTCGCTCTGGATAAGAGCGTCTGCTAAATGACTTAAATGTAAATGTAAATGTTATCTAAAGCTCCTCAGCAGGCTAATTCACATCCACATCTCTAACAGAGCCTTTCCACAAGCCTGGAAAAATAAGGGGCCATTTCCAAACGGGACGAGACAATCTGCTTTGAAGTGCAGTGTAGTGGGACTTTATGCCAGGCATTCCTGCCTGTCTGTGTCAACGGACAGCCTGAGGCTGACTCTACATGCTGGAGTGGATTGGTAGAGGAGGAGGAGGAAGGGGGAGTAGGGGGAGTAGGGGGAAGAGGAGTGGAGGAAGAGGGGTGGAGGAAGAGGAAGAGGGGTGGAGTAGGAGGAAGAGCAGTGGAGTAGGGAGGAAGGGAGGAAGGGTGAAGGGGGTCCAGACGTGGACAGACTCTAGCCCAGCTTCAGACCATCTGCCTGGGCACAGCCGCCAATAACCACACCCTACCGTACCCTCACACCCTTACCCATGGCTTCCAGGGTTTGTCCTGAAAAAACAACTCTAGCTAGTCCATCTACCGTGCTGTTTGGTCTTGGAACAGAGAGGGGGAGAGAAAGAGGGAGAGACAATTTAATTACATTGAACAAAAATATAAACGCAACATGTAATGTGTTGGTCCCATGTTTCATGAGCTGAAACAAAAGAACCCAGGAATGTATATACCATATATATATACCATTCTAAACTCTCTATAACCAATCCTGTTACTATACCATTCTAAACTCTCTATAACCAATCCTATTACTATACCATTCTAAACTCTCTATAACCAATCCTGTTACTATACCATTCTAAACTCTCTATAACCAATCCTATTACTATACCATTCTAAACTCTCTATAACCAATCCTGTTACTATACCATTCTAAACTCTCTATAACCAATCCTATTACTATACCATTCTAAACTCTCTATAACCAATCCTGTTACTATACCATTCTAAACTCTCTATAACCAATCCTGTTACTATACCATTCTAAGTTCTCTATAGCCAGTCCTGTTACTATACCATTCTAAACTCTCTATAATCAATCCTGTTACTATACCATTCTAAACTCTCTATAACCAATCCTGCTACTATACCATTCTAAACTCTCTATAACCAATCCTGTTAGTATACCATTCTAAGTTCTCTATAACCAGTCGTTTTACTATACCATTCTAAACTCTCTATAACCAATCCTGTTACTATACCATTCTAAACTCTCTATAACCAATCCTGTTACTATACCATTCTAAACTCTCTATAACCAATCCTGTTACTATACCATTCTAAACTCTCTATAACCAATCCTGCTACTATACCATTCATCATCCACACACACTATTCTCCAGTATGGAACAGAGGCAGTGCATCAACCATAGCCTCCAACAACAGGTCAGAACCAATCAGAGTTGATGAAAACAGCAGGCTTCAGTGTGGCCAGCTACTTCCTATAACGTAGTTACCCGGAGCATTGATGTGGTTTCTGTCCTTCCACAGTGACATCACATACGTCACTGTCATATTAGGTTGCAGTGTCTGTGTTCTGTCATCCTTTTAGGCCCACTCCTTACGTACCCAAAGTCCTGCTTCTGTCTGGAGGAGGAGAACTACAGACACAACCACCATGGAGACCCATTCTGACAACGCAAAAACGCTGGCGTTACCGTATTGCACTGAAAAGTGCAGTAGCATTCATCTGAATACCTGGTCATACTATTTCAACAACAGCGCCTTCAAAATGTCCTCCAAGGTGACTCACTCCATTTTGTCTCGAGCAGACAGCTATGATCTCATACTTATTGTCAATCCTGCCCAACAACAAGGGTCTGGGTGCGCTCAAGTGTTTTACGAGAGCCTGAATGTACAGTCAATAAAGCCAAATAGAAGCTGACAAGCTGTGAAAAGGGAAACAGATTGTGGAAATTCTACCACCTTTCGGCTCAACAGCTACCGACTGGTAGGTGGAGAATCTCTTGTCTGTTAACAGCACATGCAGGGAGCCTTTGATCCCCAGACGGAACTGTTTATTCCATGAAAGTGGATGGAGGAGAAGCAGAGAGACTTCATGGGTTTTTCTACTAAGGTAAGCATGTTCCACTACCACCACTAAAACACTAATGGCCCAAGGTTGTTTCCATATGCTGGAGAGACGTGGAGGAGAAATGGAGCTGGGTTTAAGTCATATGTGTAGTCAGCCAGTGTCTGGGTTAAATCCGTGGCTGCCCGGTCAGCAGAAAGCTGTTTTATGGAGGGACATTGCTTTTTCCCCTCCATTTCACAACAGAGTCAGGGAAGAGACAGCAACATCTGCCGTTGCTTCCATGTGTGTCTGTTATGGTTCATTTCAAACTATTCCCACAGGGAGGTGAAGGTTATTGCACTGTGAATTTGACCTATTTTAAATGGCCCCAGTCAATGAGATGAGCTTACCTCAAGGGAAAACAAACCACATGGCTAATATGCTAATACTATCTCTTTGTTTCTTCATATTAACGATCGTCTTGTTGATTGTAATTTCCTCCACGTTAAATGTCACATTTTAACATGGAGGAAAGGGACATATGAATGCATCACTTTAACTTTTAGCGCCAAATGCTAACTCTGTCTCGACTCACATGTGTGGCGGTGCTAGCCTGCTACATGTAATTGTCTGTCTGGTGTGGGTCGTTCATGCATGTTCCCAGTCAGTTGCATTGATCGCCTCATTGACGACCTGTCAATTCTACTTGTGCAGTGTGTGTCCTAGTTTCGCTGCCAGTCATGCAGCACAGTCCTCTTTTGAGTACTCTCCAGGGGGAGAAATGTGTAATCTTGGCACTGATTCCTTGAATAGGGATTCTTACACAACTCCACTGGCAGCTGGCCCGCTCTGCCTCTGCTACTCTGTAAGCCTAGCCCAGCTTAGTCAAGCTGCATTACCTCATTGGTCCGTTTGTTAACGTGTCTCATTGAAGAACAGAGTTTAGGTTATACAGTAACTATTTACAGGTCAAGGATACAGCAACTGCAGAGTAATGGGGATATACAGAAATGAAGAGACAGAAATGTCTGCATGCTGGCATTTCTGCCAATACACCTCAACGTCTGTTCCTATGAGCAGAATATCTATTTGAAATGCTAATAGAAGCTAATGCAGACATGCTGAGTGTTTTACAAGGGTGAACTTGGGTGAACTTCTCCAGCTCTTCTACAGGAGGGCTACCGTTGAAGCTGCAGATGCTACGCTGAGCACTCCCCTGCTACCCTCAGCACTCCCCTGCTTCCCTCAACACTCCCCTGCTACCCTCAGCACTCCCCTGCTTCCCTCAGCACTCCCCTGCTACCCTCAGCACTCCCCTGCTTCCCTCAGCACTCCCCTGCTTCCCTCAGCACTCCCCTGCTTCCCTCAGCACTCCCCTGCTTCCCTCAGCCCTCCCCTGCTACCCTCAGCACTCCCCTGCTACCCTCAGCACTCCCCTGCTACCCTCAGCACTCCCCTGCTACCCTCAGCACTCCCCTGCTACCCTCAGCACCCCCCTGCTACCATCAGCACTCCCCTGCTTCCCTCAGCCCTCCCCTGCTACCCTCAGCACTCCCCTGCTACCCTCAGCACTCCCCTGCTTCCCTCAGCACTCCCCTGCTTCCCTCAGCACTCCCCTGCTTCCCTCAGCACTCCCCTGCTTCCCTCAGCACTCCCCTGCTTCCCTCAGCACTCCCCTGCTACCCTCAGCACCCCCCTGCTACCCTCAGCACTCCCCTGCTACCCTCAACACTCCCCTGCTGCCCTCAGCACTCCCCTGCTACCCTCAGCACTCCCCTGCTTCCCTCATCACGCCCCTGCTTCCCTCAGCACTCCCCTGCTACCCTCAACACTCCCCTGCTGCCCTCAGCACGCCCCTGCTACCCTCAGCACTCCCCTGCTACCCTCAGCACTCCCCTGCTTCCCTCAGCACTCCCCTGCTTCCCTCAGCCCTCCCCTGCTACCCTCAGCCCTCCCCTGCTACCCTCAGCACTCCCCTGCTACCCTCAGCACTCCCCTGCTACCGTCAGCACTCCCCTGCTACCCTCAGCACTCCCCTGCTACCCTCAGCACTCCCCTGCTTCCCTCAGCACGCCCCTGCTTCCCTCAGCACTCCCCTGCTGCCCTCAACACTCCCCTGCTGCCCTCAACACGCCCCTGCTACCCTCAGCACTCCCCTGCTACCCTCAGCACTCCCCTGCTTCCCTCAGCACTCCCCTGCTTCCCTCAGCCCTCCCCTGCTACCCTCAGCCCTCCCCTGCTACCCTCAGCACTCCCCTGCTACCGTCAGCACTCCCCTGCTACCCTCAGCACTCCCCTGCTACCCTCAGCACTCCCCTGCTACCCTCAGCACTCCCCTGCTTCCCTCAGCACGCCCCTGCTTCCCTCAGCACTCCCCTGCTGCCCTCAACACTCCCCTGCTGCCCTCAACACGCCCCTGCTACCCTCAGCACTCCCCTGCTACCCTCAGCACTCCCCTGCTTCCCTCAGCCCTCCCCTGCTACCCTCAGCCCTCCCCTGCTACCCTCAGCACTCCCCTGCTACCGTCAGCACTCCCCTGCTACCCTCAGCACTCCCCTGCTACCCTCAGCACTCCCCTGCTACCCTCAGCACTCCCCTGCTTCCCTCAGCACTCCCCTGCTTCCCTCAGCCCTCCCCTGCTACCCTCAGCACTCCCCTGCTACACTCAGCACTCCCCTGCTTTCCTCAGCACTCCCCTGCTACCCTCAGCACTCCCCTGCTTCCCTCAGCCCTCCCCTGCTACCCTCAGCACTCCCCTGCTTCCCTCAGCACTCCCCTGCTTTCCTCAGCACTCCCCTGCTACCCTCAGCACTCCCCTGCTTCCCTCAGCACTCCCCTGCTTCCCTCAGCATTCCCCTGCTTCCCTCAGCACTCCCCTGCTACCCTCAGCACCCCCCTGCTACCCTCAGCACCCCCCTGCTACCCTCAGCACTCCCCTGCTACCCTCAACACTCCCCTGCTGCCCTCAGCACTCCCCTGCTACCCTCAGCACTCCCCTGCTTCCCTCAGCACGCCCCTGCTTCCCTCAGCACTCCCCTGCTACCCTCAACACTCCCCTGCTGCCCTCAGCACGCCCCTGCTACCCTCAGCACTCCCCTGCTGCCCTCAGCACTCCCCCCACCTTAATGCTACCCTCAGCATTCCCCCATCTTTAAAACTCCTTGTCCCCCTGACAATGTAGAATTGGCCCTTATTTGCCGAGCTCAGGGTTTGAAAATAAATCAAATCAGGTTTGAAGCTATTTCCTGTTGTCAGGAGGATTACCAATATATTACACAATGGATTCTAGTTCCATGATATTAGCCAATAGATTCTATTTCTATGGTATTACACTATGGTATTACCCTTACCTCGCTCAACATGGGGGTTGGAGGATACAGACACACGGAGAGAGATACAATCTGTGTCAGCGTAGTAGCACCTGGCTAGCAGTCTGGTCAGACCTCAGGGCTTGCTTATGTAGGTCTGGCATGCAGACAAACCAATCATCTGTGAATTTATCAAAGTGGTAAAACAACATGGGGTGAGAGAGACAGAGCAAGACAGAAGGAGACAGAGAGAGACAGAGCGAGACAGAGCAAGACAGAGAGAGACAGAGAGAGACAGAGCAAGACAGAGCGAGACAGAGCGAGACAGAGCAAGACAGAGCAAGACAGATCGAGAGAGAGCGAGACAGATCGAGAGAGAGCAAGACAGATCGAGAGAGAGCAAGACAGATCGAGACAGAGCAAGACAGAGCGAGACGGATTGAGAGAGAGCGAGACAGAGCGAGACAGATCGAGACAGAGCGAGTCAGAGCGAGACAGATTGAGAGAGAGCGAGACAGAGCGAGACAGAGAAAGACAGAGGGAGACAGAGCGAGACAGAGCGAGACAGATTGAGAGATGGTGAGACAGAGCGAGAGAGAGCAAGACAGAGCAAGACAGATCGAGAGAGAGCGAGACAGATCAAGAGAGAGCAAGACAGAGCGAGACAGAGCGAGAGAGAGCGAGAGAGAGCGAGACAGAGCGAGACAGAGCGAGACAGAGCGAGACAGATTGAGAGAGAGCGAGACAGAGCGAGACAGAGAAAGACAGAGCGAGACAGAGCGAGACAGATTAAGAGAGAGCAAGACAGAGCGATACAGATCGAGACAGAGCGAGAAAGAGCGCGACAGAGAAAGACAGAGCGAGACAGAGCGAGACAGAGCGAGACAGAGCGAGACAGAGCGAGACAGATTGAGAGAGAGCGAGACAGAGCGAGACAGATCGAGACAGAGCGAGACAGATTGAGAGAGAGCGAGACAGAGCGAGACAGATCGAGACAGATCGAGACAGATCGAGACAGATTGAGAAAGAGCGAGAGAGAGCGAGACAGAGCGAGACAGATTGAGAGAGAGCGAGACAGAGCGATACAGAGCGAGACAGATTGAGACAGAGCGAGACAGATCGAGACAGATCGAGACAGATCGAGACAGATTGAGAAAGAGCGAGAGAGAGCGAGACAGAGCGAGACAGAGCAAGACAGATCGAGACAGAGCGAGACAGATTGAGAGAGAGCGAGACAGAGCGAGACAGATCGAGACAGATCGAGACAGATCGAGACAGATCGAGAAAGAGCGAGAGAGAGCGAGACAGAGCGAGACAGATTGAGAGAGAGCGAGACAGAGCGATACAGAGCGAGACAGATTGAGAGAGAGCGAGACAGAGCGAGACAGAGCGAGACAGATTGAGAGAGAGCGAGACAGAGCGAGACAGAGCGAGACAGATCGAGACAGAGCGAGACAGAGCGAGACAGATCGAGACAGAGCGAGACAGATCGAGACAGAGCGAGACAGATTGAGAGAGAGCGAGACAGAGCGAGACAGATCGAGACAGAGCGAGACAGATTGAGAGAGAGCGAGACAGAGCGAGACAGATCGAGACAGAGCGAGACAGATCGAGACAGATCGAGACAGATTGAGAGAGAGCGAGAGAGAGCGAGACAGAGCGAGACAGATTGAGAGAGAGCGAGACAGAGCGATACAGAGCGAGACAGAGCGAGACAGATTGAGAGAGAGCAAGACAGAGCAAGACAGATTGAGAGAGAGCGAGACAGAGCGAGAGAGAGCGAGACAGATCGAGACAGAGCGAGACAGATTGAGAGAGAGCGAGACAGAGCGAGACAGATCGAGACAGAGCGAGACAGAGCGAGACAGATCGAGACAGAGCGAGACAGAGCGAGACAGATCGAGACAAAGCGAGACAGATCGAGACAGAGCGAGACAGATTGAGAGAGAGCGAGACAGAGCGAGACAGATCGAGACAGAGCGAGACAGATCGAGACAGATTGAGACAGAGCGAGACAGCGCGAGACAGAGCGAGACAGAGCGAAACAGATTGAGACAGAGCGAGACAGATTGAGACAGAGCGAGAAAGAGCGAGACAGATTGAGACAGAGCGAGACAGATTGAGACAGAGCGAGACAGAGCGAGACAGATTGAGACAGAGCGAGACAGAGCGAGACAGATCGAGACAGATCGAGAGAGAGCGAGACAGAGCGAGACAGATTGAGACAGAGCGAGACAGAGCGAGACAGAGCGAGAGAGAGCGAGACAGAGCGAAAGAAAGAAGGGGGTTGTGAAGGCTGAAGGTCCTGGTTCTGTCATGTCAACATGGATGGATCAGGTATCACGTTCTCTTAAGAGTCTATTCACTGTCCACCGGTCATAAACTGGTTGAATCAACGCTGTTTCCATGTTTCAACAAAAACTTTGAACTTGATGATGTTGAATCAACCTGTAAACTGATTGGATTAGCAAAAAGTCATCAACGTAAGGGAATTTCATATTTTTTTACCTAAATCCAATGACTTGGTCACATGTTTTGTTTATTTCACGTTTAATTCACAGTCGACAAGTCAATGAAATGTAAATCTAAACTAGACGTTGAAATGACGTCTGTGCCCAGTGAGGGATGTTGTAACTTCCTCTTCTTCCTGCCACCATCTCCTGTTCTGACGAGAAGGGAGGCTGAGGGCTTGATGCTCTTGAAATCCGTATCAACCCCCCCACTACCTCCAACCTCTGTCAGTCCTCTCTGACCTCAAACAACTTTCTTCCTTCTGGGGAACAGAACATTACAAATGTAAAGTGACACTTATTGTCACGACTTCAACCGAGGCAGGCTCTCCTTCCCGTTCGGGTGGCGCTCGGCGGTCGTCGTCACCGGCCTACTAGCTGCTACTGACTCTTTTTCCACCCCCTCCGTATGTGTTTATGGTTATCACCTGGTTTGAGGGAATTGGCAATCAGGGTGGCTTTATTAGTCAGCCAGCCTGTCTGCTTCTTTGTGCGGGATTGTTCGTCTGTTTCTTTGGATTTCGGGAGTGGTTCGTGTGTGTGTACTGGTTTTGTCTTCATGTTTGAATACAGGTGTTTATTTGACACCCAGTAGTACGGTTTGGACATTGTTTGTTTACGAGTTGGGAATTAAACTCAATCTATTGAAGCTCTGCTGTTCCTGCGTCTGATTCCACAAACACCCCGACACCTAGAGCGTTACACTTATGGTGCAGCCACTGTCGCAAGACTAGACCTTCAACCTGTGCTATGCCCCCAAAATCATCAACTCAAATACAATAATAATATTGCAATGCCTCCTAGCGTGACTGTCTGAGCACGATGTATACCCCAGTGATCGCATGGTTTCATAAATTGTGAATGCTCTCTCTCTCCCTTTCAATCTCTCCTCTTTCCTGCAGTCGCAGTTGTTCTAATACAGTCCACTCACTTACTCTCTCATACAGTACACAGCTTAGCATTGTTAGAACTGTACATTGCCTATTGTCCCTTCATCTATCTGTCTATCTGACATTTATTTTATTTCCCTTTCTCTAATGCCTCTCTCTCTCTGAACATTCCCTCTCCTTCTCTGTCTCCTTTTCTCCCTCCTTCTCTCTCCTCTTCTCTCGCCTTCTCTTTCCTCTTCTCCCTCCTTCTCTCTACTCTTCTCTCTCCTTCTCTCTCCTCTCTCCTCGTCTCCCTCCTTCTCTCTCCTCTTCTCCCTCCCTCCTTCCTTCTCCTTCTCTCTCTCCTCGTCTCCCTCCTCGTCTCCCTCCTCCTCCCTCCTTTTCTCTCCTCTTCTCCCTCCTTCTCTCTCCTCTTCTCCCTCCTCTCTCCTCTCTCCTCTTCTCCCTTCTCTATTCTCTTCTCCCTCCTTCTCTAAGCCGCGATCCTCTAAGTAAATGAGGGACCTGGCACAGCTATCACCTCATGTGAACCCTCTCCCTCGCTGGACCCGGGGCCAAGAAGCACTGGGCTGGAATGTGAGCCTCAGCTGCCTCTCAGCTGGCTCATCCCTGGTCGCCTCGGCACTGATGTTGTCTCTATTTCGCCTTGGATAAACAATAACACGGAGGGAAACCGCTCAGGTCCTTTTGCAATCGAGGGGTGTCCGAAGTGTTTGCCCGAGCGGCAGGGATTGTTTTTCCCCATGTGAAGTGTCTGAGTCTACATATCAAACTGTTGGTGGGATTAGAAGAGGGCCAGAGTTGTTTTCAACACTATTTTGGATCCTTTTGCGAATAAGAAAAAGGGTCGGAAATGTGTATCTCGTAAAAGTCCAGGAAGGAATGTGTCAGTTACGACACAAACTGGCCCTGGTCACATGGAAAAGAGGACAAAACAGAGCTCTCTTTTCAGTTGAGACATTCTGGGAATGTGTGGAGAGGACGTTGATTCCTCGTAACGCTTCAGTCGGAGGGAAGAAATAGAGAAACTAAAAACATTCAATAAAAATAACGTTCAATAGCGTCAGTCTCAGCAATATTAGTGGACGTATTAATGCTTTTGAAAACTGTAGTGGCATGCATTTTAATGTCCGATAATCTCAAAATATATTTTGCAGGATTCTAATGTCTCTGTGCTGCTGGCTTGGTGACAGTCGGACATCACTTCTGTGACATCATAGGGACGTTGATTGGAATCAAGATAACTGCAATCAGTGGCAAGTACTCAGCTCCCGTTTGAACAGTCACAGCAAGGAAAGTTGTCTCAACCATGTCTGCAAGTCTCAGACAATCCTGCCCAATAAAAACTCTCTCCAGTTTGTTGACATACGGTAATCATTTCATAATAATACAATCTACTGCTGTGTCGTCGATCAACATGAAGTATCATGAGACTGGACCATTCTGTGTTGATCTGAGAGAGGTGTCAAAGGGGACACGTGGCTTGAACATCTAACTTGTTGTTTACAGTGCATTGTTTTGCTGGCCTTGCAAGTCGACAGCCCAAGAACGATTCACAAGTCTTGATGGCTATTTATATAAATCAGTCTATTAACGAAGCTTACTGACGATGTAGAAAACAATTCACTTTGTTGTTCTTCCTGTGCTGTATGTTGGCTACTGTTCACTGCAAGTGCTTAACTGCTCCCACTTTTACAGTCTGATGAAAACCAGTGGGCTGTTTGGCGTCCTATCACTGTCCCACACCCAGTGAATATTCTTTCTTGGGAATTACAATTCTCTAGAGCTGGCACTTTCACAATGTATGACTTACTATAAGAGGCTTATGTGTTTATGTCCAACAGAGTAGGCTATGAATTGAGTCAGGCAATGTCTGGGCTACCCTGACTGAATCTCCCTGACTGACTCTCCCTGACTAACTCTCCCTGACTGACTCTCCCTGACTGACTCTCCCTGGCTGACTCTCCCTGACTGACTCTCCCTGACTGACTCACCCTGACTGACTCTCCCTGACTGACTCTCCCTGACTGACTCTCCCTGACTGACTCTCCCTGGCTGACTCTCCCTGACTGACTCTCCCTGGCTGACTCTCCCTGACTGACTCTCCCTGGCTGACTCGCCCTGACTGACTCTCCCTGACTGACTCTCCCTGACTGACTCTCCCTGACTGACTCTCCCTGGCTGACTCTCCCTGACTGACTCTCCCTGGCTGACTCTCCCTGGCTGACTCTCCCTGACTGACTCTCCCTGACTGACTCACCCTGACTGACTCTCCCTGGCTGGCTCTCCCTGGCTGACTCTCCATGGCTGACTCTCCCTGACTGACTCTCCCTGACTGACTCTCCCTGGCTGACTCGCCCTGACTGACTCTCCCTAGCTGACTCTCCCTGACTGACTCTCCCTGACTGACTCTCCCTGACTGACTCTCCCTGACTGACTCTCCCTGTCTGACTCTCCCTGACTGACTCTCCCTGTCTGACTCTCCCTGTCTGACTCTCCCTGTCTGAATCTCCCTGACTGACTCTCCCTGACTGATTCTCCCTGACTGGCGAGAGAGAGAGAGAGAGAGAGAGAGAGAGAGAGAGAGAGAGAGAGAGAGAGAGAGAGAGAGACAGAGAGAGAGACAGAGAGAGAGACAGAGAGAGAGAGAGAGAGAGAGAGAGAGAGAGAGAGAGAGAGAGAGAGAGAGAGAGAGAGAGAGAGAGAGAGAGAGAGAGAGAGAGAGAGAGAGAGAGAGAGAGAGAGAGAGACAGAGACAGAGACAGAGACAGAGACAGAGACAGAGACAGAGACAGAGACAGAGACAGAGACAGAGACAGAGAATGAGACAGAGACAGAGACAGAGACAGAGACAGAGAAAGAGAGAGAGAGAGAGAGAGAGAGAGAGAGAGAGAGAGAGATCTTCCTACAGACAGCAGACCAAGACAACCTCTATGGTGTGGACACACTGAGATCAATGTTTCATACAGACAGCAGACCAAGACAACCTCTATGATGTAGACACACTGAGGTCACTGTTTCATACAGACAGCAGACCAGGACAACCTCTATGGTGTAGACACACTGAGATCACTGTTTCATACAGACAGCAGACCAAGACAACCTCTATGGTGTAGACACACTGAGGTCACTGTTTCATACAGACAGCAGACCAAGACAACCTCTATGGTGTAGACACACTGAGATCCCTGTTTCATACAGACAGCAGACCAAGACAACCTCTATGGTGTAGACACACTGAGATCACTGTTTCATACAGACAGCAGACCAAGACAACCTCTATGGTGTAGACACACTGAGGTCACTGTTTCATACAGACAGCAGACCAAGACAACCTCTATGGTGTAGACACACTGAGATCCCTGTTTCATACAGACAGCAGACCAAGACAACCTCTATGATGTAGACACACTGAGATCAATGTTTCATACAGACAGCAGACCAAGACAACCTCTATGGTGTAGACACACTGAGATCACTGTTTCATACAGACAGCAGACCAAGACAACCTCTATGATGTAGACACACTGAGATCCCTGTTTCATACAGACAGCAGACCAAGACAACCTCTATGATGTAGACACACTGAGATCCCTGTTTCATACAGACAGCAGACCAAGACAACCTCTATGATGTAGACACACTGAGATCCCTGTTTCATACAGACAGCAGACCAAGACAACCTCTATGATGTAGACACACTGAGATCCCTGTTTCATACAGACAGCAGACCAAGACAACCTCTATGATGTAGACACACTGAGGTCACTGTTTCATACAGACAGCAGACCAGGACAACCTCTATGGTGTAGACACACTGAGATCACTGTTTCATACAGACAGCAGACCAAGACAACCTCTATGATGTAGACACACTGAGGTCACTGTTTCATACAGACAGCAGACCAGGACAACCTCTATGGTGTAGACACACTGAGATCACTGTTTCATACAGACAGCAGACCAAGACAACCTCTATGGTGTAGACACACTGAGGTCACTGTTTCATACAGACAGCAGACCAAGACAACCTCTATGGTGTAGACACACTGAGATCCCTGTTTCATACAGACAGCAGACCAAGACAACCTCTATGGTGTAGACACACTGAGGTCACTGTTTCATACAGACAGCAGACCAAGACAACCTCTATGGTGTAGACACACTGAGGTCACTGTTTCATACAGACAGCAGACCAAGACAACCTCTATGGTGTAGACACACTGAGATCCCTGTTTCATACAGACAGCAGACCAAGACAACCTCTATGATGTAGACACACTGAGATCAATGTTTCATACAGACAGCAGACCAAGACAACCTCTATGGTGTAGACACACTGAGATCCCTGTTTCATACAGACAGCAGACCAAGACAACCTCTATGATGTAGACACACTGAGATCAATGTTTCATACAGACAGCAGACCAAGACAACCTCTATGGTGTAGACACACTGAGATCCCTGTTTCATACAGACAGCAGACCAAGACAACCTCTGTGATGTAGACACACTGAGATCACTGTTTCATACAGACAGCAGACCAGGACAACCTCTATGGTGTGGACACACTGAGATCACTGTTTCATACAGACAGCAGACCAAGACAACCTCTATGGTGTGGACACACTGAGATCACTGTTTCATACAGACAGCAGACCAAGACAACCTCTATGGTGTGGACACACTGAGATCACTGTTTCATACAGACAGCAGACCAGGACAACCTCTATGATGTAGACACACTGAGATCACTGTTTCATACAGACAGCAGACCAGGACAACCTCTATGGTGTGGACACACTGAGATCACTGTTTCATACAGACAGCAGACCAAGACAACCTCTATGGTGTAGACACACTGAGATCACTGTTTCATACAGACAGCAGACCAAGACAACCTCTATGGTGTAGACACACTGAGATCACTGTTTCATACAGACAGCAGACCAAGACAACCTCTATGGTGTAGACACACTGAGATCACTGTTTCATACAGACAGCAGACCAAGGCAACCTCTATGGTGTAGACACACTGAGATCACTGTTTCATACAGACAGCAGACCAAGGCAACCTCTATGGTGTGGACACACTGAGATCACTGTTTCATACAGACAGCAGACCAAGACAACCTCTATGGTGTAGACACACTGAGATCACTGTTTCATACAGACAGCAGACCAAGACAACCTCTATGGTGTGGACACACTGAGATCACTGTTTCATACAGACAGCAGACCAAGACAACCTCTATGGTGTAGACACACTGAGATCACTGTTTCAAACAGACAGCAGACCAAGACAACCTCTATGGTGTGGACACACTGAGATCACTGTTTCATACAGACAGCAGACCAAGACAACCTCTTTGGTGTAGACACACTGAGATCACTGTTTCATACAGACAGCAGACCAAGACAACCTCTATGGTGTGGACACACTGAGATCACTGTTTCATACAGACAGCAGACCAAGACAACCTCTATGGTGTAGACACACTGAGATCACTGTTTCATACAGACAGCAGACCAAGACAACCTCTATGGTGTAGACACACTGAGATCACTGTTTCATACAGACAGCAGACCAAGACAACCTCTATGGTGTGGACACACTGAGATCACTGTTTCATACAGACAGCAGACCAAGACAACCTCTATGGTGTAGACACACTGAGATCACTGTTTCATACAGACAGCAGACCAAGACAACCTCTATGGTGTAGACACACTGAGATCACTGTTTCATACAGACAGCAGACCAAGACAACCTCTATGGTGTGGACACACTGAGATCACTGTTTCATACAGACAGCAGACCAAGACAACCTCTATGGTGTAGACACACTGAGATCACTGTTTCATACAGACAGCAGACCAAGACAACCTCTATGGTGTAGACACACTGAGATCACTGTTTCATACAGACAGCAGACCAAGACAACCTCTTTGGTGTAGACACACTGAGATCACTGTTTCATACAGACAGCAGA
Source organism: Salvelinus fontinalis (assembly GCF_029448725.1). Lineage (NCBI taxonomy): Eukaryota > Metazoa > Chordata > Actinopteri > Salmoniformes > Salmonidae > Salvelinus > Salvelinus fontinalis. Next base: position 83,917,834 of record NC_074668.1, read on the forward strand.
CCAAGACAACCTCTATGGTGTGGACACACTGAGATCACTGTTTCATACAGACAGCAGACCAAGACAACCTCTATGGTGTAGACACACTGAGATCACTGTTTCATACAGACAGCAGACCAAGACAACCTCTATGGTGTAGACACACTGAGATCACTGTTTCATACAGACAGCAGACCAAGACAACCTCTATGGTGTGGACACACTGAGATCACTGTTTCATACAGACAGCAGACCAAGACAACCTCTATGGTGTAGACACACTGAGATCACTGTTTCATACAGACAGCAGACCAAGACAACCTCTATGGTGTAGACACACTGAGATCACTGTTTCATACAGACAGCAGACCAAGACAACCTCTATGGTGTGGACACACTGAGATCACTGTTTCATACAGACAGCAGACCAAGACAACCTCTATGGTGTAGACACACTGAGATCACTGTTTCATACAGACAGCAGACCAAGACAACCTCTATGGTGTAGACACACTGAGATCACTGTTTCATACAGACAGCAGACCAAGACAACCTCTATGGTGTAGACACACTGAGATCACTGTTTCATACAGACAGCAGACCAAGACAACCTCTATGGTGTGGACACACTGAGATCACTGTTTCATACAGACAGCAGACCAAGACAACCTCTATGGTGTAGACACACTGAGATCACTGTTTCATACAGACAGCAGACCAAGACAACCTCTATGATGTAGACACACTGAGATCACTGTTTCATACAGACAGCAGACCAAGACAACCTCTATGGCGTAGACACACTGAGATCACTGTTTCATACAGACAGCAGACCAAGACAACCTCTATGGTGTAGACACACTGAGATCCCTGTTTCATACAGACAGCAGACCAAGACAACCTCTATGGTGTAGACACACTGAGATCACTGTTTCATACAGACAGCAGACCAAGACAACCTCTATGGTGTGGACACACTGAGATCACTGTTTCATACAGACAGCAGACCAAGACAACCTCTATGGTGTAGACACACTGAGATCACTGTTTCATACAGACAGCAGACCAAGACAACCTCTATGGTGTAGACACACTGAGATCACTGTTTCATACAGACAGCAGACCAAGACAACCTCTATGGTGTGGACACACTGAGATCACTGTTTCATACAGACAGCAGACCAAGACAACCTCTATGGTGTAGACACACTGAGATCACTGTTTCATACAGACAGCAGACCAAGACAACCTCTATGGTGTAGACACACTGAGATCACTGTTTCATACAGACAGCAGACCAAGACAACCTCTATGGTGTGGACACACTGAGATCACTGTTTCATACAGACAGCAGACCAAGACAACCTCTATGGTGTAGACACACTGAGATCACTGTTTCATACAGACAGCAGACCAAGACAACCTCTATGGTGTAGACACACTGAGATCACTGTTTCATACAGACAGCAGACCAAGACAACCTCTATGGTGTAGACACACTGAGATCACTGTTTCATACAGACAGCAGACCAAGACAACCTCTATGGTGTGGACACACTGAGATCACTGTTTCATACAGACAGCAGACCAAGACAACCTCTATGGTGTAGACACACTGAGATCACTGTTTCATACAGACAGCAGACCAAGACAACCTCTATGATGTAGACACACTGAGATCACTGTTTCATACAGACAGCAGACCAAGACAACCTCTATGGCGTAGACACACTGAGATCACTGTTTCATACAGACAGCAGACCAAGACAACCTCTATGGTGTAGACACACTGAGATCCCTGTTTCATACAGACAGCAGACCAAGACAACCTCTATGGTGTAGACACACTGAGATCACTGTTTCATACAGACAGCAGACCAAGACAACCTCTATGGTGTGGACACACTGAGATCACTGTTTCATACAGACAGCAGACCAAGACAACCTCTATGGTGTAGACACACTGAGATCACTGTTTCATACAGACAGCAGACCAAGACAACCTCTATGGTGTAGACACACTGAGATCACTGTTTCATACAGACAGCAGACCAAGACAACCTCTATGGTGTAGACACACTGAGATCACTGTTTCATACAGACAGCAGACCAAGGCAACCTCTATGGTGTGGACACACTGAGATCACTGTTTCATACAGACAGCAGACCAAGACAACCTCTATGGTGTAGACACACTGAGATCACTGTTTCATACAGACAGCAGACCAAGACAGAGATGTTAATATATGCAACATGATAGAATAGATTAAAGTGAGATAAAGGTTCAATCAAATGAATAAAGATGTGATGTATGGAAACAAAACGTCTACAAAGTAAAAATGTTCCTATTGAGGTTTTCTATTAAGATTCATCTCAAGTGAATCTACAATATGTACCTACATTGGTTTTAAAAGCCCAGTATGTTCACTCTACCACAGAACATAGCAAACAGACTGTTGAACAAAGTGCTATTGATATTGTGTAGCAGCAGAGACAGTCTACTGCTATATTTACTCTGTAGTGAAGAAGAATCCCGAGCTGAGGCAGACCCCTAGTGCTCCTCTGGATGGCTGGGAGGTGTGGGCGGTAGCATTGCCCTTCCTGGCTGTGCTCGGTGAGGTAGACCCCTAGTGCTCCTCTGGAAGGCTGGGAGGTGTGGGCGGTAGCATTGCCCTTCCTGGCTGTGCTGGGTGAGGTAGACCCCTAGTGCTCCTCTGGATGGCTGGGAGGTGTGGGCGGTAGCATTGCCCTTCCTGGCTGTGCTCGGTGAGGTAGACCCCTAGTGCTCCTCTGGATGGCTGGGAGGTGTGGGCGGTAGCATTGCCCTTCCTGACTGTGCTCGGTGAGGTAGACCCCTAGTGCTCCTCTGGATGGCTGGGAGGTGTGGGCGGTAGCATTGCCCTTCCTGGCTGTGCTCGGTGAGGTAGACCCCTAGTGCTCCTCTGGATGGCTGGGAGGTGTGGGCGGTAGCATTGCCCTTCCTGACTGTGCTCGGTGAGGTAGACCCCTAGTGCTCTTCTGGAAGGCTGGGAGGTGTGGGCGGTAGCATTGCCCTTCCTGACTGTGCTCGGTGCAGTCCACCCACTCCCCACACAGGGATCTGAAGCACACACTCATCTCCATCCCATTCACTGAGGACTCTCTTACTCTAGACGCCCTCCAGTTACACAATGCAACGTGATACTACACAACACTATTATACACACAGCCAGACATTTTATAGGCTGTATCTTCAAAACTGTAAATAATATGTAACACAATCTAAAACCAGCAAACCTCAGAGTACAACACAACCCTACAATTAACCCAACAACCTGGCATAACACTATTCAATTCCCAGCTCCACCCAACACAACCCCAGGACAGCACAGCCCTGTCAGCCCCGCTGCATCACAACACGGCGAGGCATAACACTGCTTAACTCAATTCCATGTTGCTTAGCACCAGCTGCTGTTCCAGTGAGAAACCCGCCCACTCCAATGCACGCTGCCCGGCGTGGTTCTCATGTAGGACACACGGCTGTATGAGGCAACTATGACTCTGAACTGGTTACAAGGCTACATTATGACTTACAAACAGATTACTAACGGTTAACTCATTACTCAATGAGGGGATTGAGTATTTTATTAGCTGTCATTGAAATGAAGTGTTATTAAATTCATGGCACTTTTGGTATTGTCCGCATGTAGCTCGTTTTTGGTCACAGGTCCAGGAATGGTTGAAGAATTGCAACATTTGCGTAGAACTAACGCTACAGATAGCAATACTGGGGGATTTGAAAAGCCATAGTCAATCAATCAATAATAAAATAATTATTTTAGCAAAAATGTTTATGTTTAATTTACAATCCGTGGAAGCTATGAGAATAGGAAGATTCAAATCTTTTGTGAAGCATCACAGCACAGTTGAAAAATATATGGCAAATAAAAATCCGAAATGGATGATGTTGGAAGATAGATGGGAAAGGTTGAGTGGAGCTGAAGAGTGGGACTAATAACAAGATAAACAATGTAGGGCATACGGGATCTGTGAAATGTGTATAGGTGCAGAGCTATTGTGAAATAGCACAGTTACAAGTGGAAATCAAACTGGATGGACAACAGAAATAGAGGAAGGACTAAGAACAAACAAGAGAGAACTATTATAAAGTAGACTGTGTCTGTAAAATGTGTATAAGATGTATAAATTGAAGGTAAAAACAGAAATGTTTATCAGTTTACTCCAATTGGGGGATCGGTGGTAGGGTTTGCGGGGAATAATAATAAAGGTATACTCTTTAAAAAAGTATGTATGTCTATGTAGGTATGTGTATGTATATATGTGTATATGTATGCATACGTGAATGGATATATATATTTACCCCAAAAAATATGGGGGATTGGAAATGATGCAGACAATTACATTGGAAGCAACATTCTTTCCGCAATATTAAGCTGATCCACCCCCCCCCCCCCCCCCAAAAAGAAAAAAATTCATGGCACTTACTCAACCCTAAACCCCTCCCTCCTCACACACACACACACACACTCACACACACACACACACACACACACACACACACACACACACACACACACACACACACACACACACACACACACACACACACACACACACACACACACACACACACACACACACACACACACACACACACACACACACACACACACACACACACACTATATGAGACACCAATGATTTCAACAGGTCAGGATAATGTAAGGCCCAGATCCGTCTTCCTCCATCATCTCTCTGTGTTTCATCCTCAACAACTGTTTCTAATGACATTGTGTTTAAAGCCCCCAGGTGACTAAGCCTTGCTTCCTCTCTATAGGACCACGGGTCTGTCTTCCTACTCTGTCAGTAATAGATGACTGTCTTCCTACTCTGTCAGTAATACATGACTGTCTTCCTACTCTGTCAGTAATACATGACTGTCTTCCTACTCTGTCAGTAATACATGACTGTCTATATACTCTGTCAGTAAAATATGACTGTCTTCCTACTCTGTTAGTAATATATGACTGTCTTCCTACTCTGTCAGTAATACATGACTGTCTTCCTACTCTGTCAGTAATATATGACTGTCTTCCTACTCTGTCAGTAATACATGACTGTCTTCCTACGCTGTCAGTAATACATGACTGTCTATATACTCTGTCAGTAAAATATGACTGTCTTCCTACTCTGTTAGTAATATATGACTGTCTTCCTACTCTGTCAGTAATACATGACTGTCTTCCTACTCTGTCAGTAATACATGTCTGTCTTTATTCTTCTGCTGTGACCCAAGGAACTTTTCAGATGCATTGCTCATCAAATATATCTCGGACTGGGAATAATTGGGAATAGCGTTTTCCCAGCAGATTCCGATCAGGTGGAAACAGATGACATATGCTTCCTGGTCTACCTCTATGATCTGCGCCCGTAAAGAAAGCCGGATCAATCATGGGAGATGTGTTTAACAGAACTGGTCCTCTCTGGTGGTGACACATTCCCATTGATGCCTCAAAACCAATGCTATTGTTAAATACTCTACATGTCTTACACACTGTAACTCTGAGTCAGTCATAAGGCTCTGCTAATCTTTACCTCACAGTCAGGAGTCAGATACAGCTCATGTTCCCCAGGTGGCTTAAATGCAGTTTTTGTTGTAATATGTCATGATATTTTGACCATTGAAGTATTACATTCTAATTCACCAAATATATTGGAAAAAGTAAATATAATGTTTGATTAATTTAGCATAAAGCACACAAACATGTTTGGCCCCAAAACCAACCCCCTAATTATGTCCCAATGCAATGACATGATTATGATCAATAGGTCTATGTGGGTAATAGTATGATATTATGCAATCACAATAAAGCCCAGCCTGTTCCATTGTGGCAGGAGCTTCTCACACAAAGTTATAGATTACTGCCCCAGTCATGATGACCATTATAGCTTTAAGGCTCCCCTGGGGACAGGGTCAAAGAGAGGGATCAAGAAGAAGAAGTGTGTGTGTCGGTGTGTGTGTGTGTGTGTGTGTGAGTGGGTGTGTGGAACAGTAAATTAAGTAACACATGGGAGGGGTGAGAGAGAAAAGGAAAACACAAGAGAACAGTGATAGAGACAGAGAGAGAGAGAGACAAAGTGAAAAGTGAGAGAGAGAGACAGAGAGAGACATACAGAGACAGAGACAGAGAGAGACAGACAGAGACAGACAGAGACAGACAGAGACAGAGAAAGACAGAGAAGGACAGAGAGAGCCAGAGAGAGACAGACAGAGACAGACAGAGACAGACAGATACAGACAGAGAGAGCCAGAGAGAGAGACAGAGAGAGACAGAGACAAAGAGAGACACAGAGAGAGAGAGAGGCAGATGCAGAGACAGATAGGGGGTCTTTGGAGATAGAGTGTAGGAAAGAGTCCCCCCAGCTGCTGTTCATCCCCCTTGTCTCAATGCTCTCATCCACCAGTGTCCTACTGATACAAACAGGAAGTACATCCTGTGACCTGATAGCTGGAAGACACAGGAACACACACGCACACATGAACAGATGGACACACGCACACACGGACGGACACAGGGACAGACCGACACACGCACACATGGACAGACATACGGACAGACATATGGACAGAGTGACAGACAGAGACACACCTCACCACAGGAACACGGAGTCTGGAATCTCAGCTGGAGGGGAAATGGCACAATCATAAAACGGCCACTTTCTCCTTCGTCCCTTTTTCCACATGAGGGTATTTATAAATGACATGGTCCCCGGATCTTTCTTCCTGTAGGGTCCCCATGGGCACTCCGAAAAGGACTACGGTCTTTAGAATAGGGAGTGGAATGGTTCCCATTGTGTTACCAGAATGTACTTTTGTCCATCCTTCTGTAGAAGTCATATTTTAGGACAATGAATTATATGTAAACAAAGTTCTTAGAGGAATGGAGAATCACACACTCACACAAACACTTTCCCTGACTTTTCACACAGGCACAATACTGTATCTCTGTCTTCCTCTGTCTCACACACATAAACACACACACTCACGCACATACACACAGAGAGTGCTGTGAGGCAACGCTCAGACAGGCAATGAGCTCATCAGATCTGAACGTCTTCTCAGAATTAATGCACTTCTCGTGACCTCCTCTCTATTCCTCTCTCTCTTTATCCATCCTCCCCCGTCTCTCTCTTTCTCTCTCTCTCTCTCTGTCTCTCTGTCTCTCTGTCTCTCTCTCTCTCAATTTCAATTCAATTCAATTCAAGGGGCTTTATTGGCATGGGAAACATGTGTTAACATTGCCAAAGCAAGTGAGGTAGACAACATACAAAAGTCAAATAAACAATAAAAATGAACAGCAAACATTACACACACAGAAGTTCCAAAACAATAAAGACACTACAAATGTCACACTATATATATGCAGTGTTGCAACAACGTACAAATGGCCAAAGCACACAAGTTAAAATAAACAAACATAGATATGGGCTGTATTTACAATGGTGTTTGTTCTTCACTGGTTGCCCTTTTCTGGTGGCAACAGGTCACAAATCTTGCTGCTGTGATGGCACACTGTGGAATTTCACCCAGTAGATATGGGAGTTTATCAAAATTGGATCTGTCTCTCTCTCTCTCTGTCTCTCTCTCTATATATATATCTCTCTCAAGTTAAATTACTTACATTGTCAAAGTATACATACTTGGTGGGACCAACAGCAATAACAATAGTAATAGTGGAAATGTGATTACCATTAACAGCAACTACAACAACAATATTAATGAGAATAATAATACATTAAAACAACAGTAGTAGACCAGTCTCAACATGACCGAGAAGCCACATGACATGGTATGAAAGCCAAAACAAAACTAAATGGGGAATATTATTGACATTACATTGCACTTTTCACTGGCTGTCCCTCAGGTTGTGGCAGGAGGACACATATGTTGCTGCCAAAACTGCACATTTTGGCTTTTCACTCAATAAATATTAGATTTTAGATTAATCTTTTATAGTTTAGAATTCTTAGTATTGAATTATAATTTTGTGAAATAAATATTCTCAAGACGTGCTGCACTGTTCTGAGCCAATTGCAATTTTCCTAAGTCCTTTTTTGAGGCACCTGACCACACGACTGAACAGTAGTCAAGATGCAACAAACCTAGAGCCTGTAGGACCTGCCTTGTTGATAGTGTTGTTAAGAAGGCAGAGCATCGCTATATTATAGACAGACTTCTCCCCATCTTAGCTACTACTGCATCAATATGTTTTGACCATGACAGTTTACAATCCAGTGTTACTCCAAGCAGTTTAGTCATCTCAACTTGCTCAATTTCCACATTATTTATTACAAGACTTAGTTGAGGTTTAGGGTTTAGTGAGTGTTTTGTTCCAAATACAATGCTTTTAGTTTTAGAAATATTTAGGGCTAACTTATTCTTTGCCACCCGCTCTGAAACTAACTGCAGCTCTTTGTTGACTGTTGCTGTCATTTCAGTCGCTGTAGTAGCTGACGTGTATAGTGTTGAGTCGTCCGCATACATAGAAACTCTGGCTTTACTCAAAGTTAGTGGCATGTCGTTAGTAAAAATTGAAAGAAGCAAGGGGCCTAAACAGCTACCCTGGGGAATTCCTGATTCTAACTGGATTATATTTGATAGGCTTCCATTAAAGAACACCCTCTGTGTTCTGTTAGACAAGTAACTCTTTATCCACATTAAAGCAGGGAATGTAAAGCCATAACACATACATTTTTCCTGCAGCAGACTATGATCAATAATGTCAAAAGCTGCACTGAAGTCTAACAAGACAGCCTCCACAATCATTTTATCATCAATTTCTCTCAGCCAATCATCAGTAATTTGTGTAAGTGCTGTGCTTGTTGACTGTCCTTCCCTATAAGCGTGCTGAAGTTATGTTGTCAATTTGTTTACTGTAAAATAGCATTGTATCTGGTCAAACACAATTTTTTCCAGAAGTGATTGGTCGGCTATTTGAGGCAATAAAGGGGGCTTTACTATTCTTGGGTAGAGGAATGACTTTAGCTTCCCTCCAGGCCTGAGGGCACATGCTCTCTAGTAGGCTTAAATTTAAGATATGGCAAATAGGAGTGGCAACATCATCTGCGATTATCCCCAGTAATTTTCCATCTAGATTGTCAGACCCTGGTGGCTTGTCATTGTTGATAGACAACAATAATTGTTTATAGCCAGACTGTGCTCACTGAGTCTGTACCTAGTCAGTGGTTTGCTCAGTTCTCTATCAGTCACAGTGGTCAGATAGTCTGTCACCATGTACTGTCTGTTTAGAGCCAAATAGCATTGAAGTAAACTTTGATTTTTAGTGGTTTCTTTCCAATAGGTGATATATTTTACTTTTTGCTTTGTGATGATTTGGTTGGGCCAGATTTTCTGAGTGCTGTCCTGAGGCTCTATGGGGTTGGTTTAGGTTAGTGAACTGATCCTCAGAACCAGTTGGCTGAGGGGCACTTCTCTTGTTTCATCTCTTGACATTGTAGAGCTGTGTGATGGAAGGTTTTGGGGTCAGTTGTTTTTAGATGGTTGTAACATTTGATGGCTCTTTTTTCTATTTGAATGTGGTGGGGGTATTGGCCCAATTCTGCTCTACATGTGTTATTTGGAGTTTTTCCTTGCACCTTGCAATAATGTCTTGCAAAACTCTGCATGCAGTATTTCGACTGGATGTTTGTCCCATTTGATGAGTTCATTATTAGAGAGTGGACCCCATACTTCGCTGCCATATAGAGCAACTGGTTCTATAACTGATTGGACATTTTTGAGCCAGATTCTAATTGGAATTTCAATCTTAATGTTCCTTTCAATGGCATAGAATGCTCTCCTTGCTTTGTCTCTCAGCTCATTCACAGCCCTGTGAAAGCTACCTGTGTTGCTGATATTTAGTCCCAGATACAGTACATGCCATATTGAATTAAATGCTTTCTTGAAATCTACAAAACACGAGTATATTGTGCCCTTGTTTTGGTTTACTTGTTTGTCAATTAGAGTGTGGAGGGTGTAAATGTGGTCTGTTGTTCAAAAAAAAGAAAGTGAAATCCAATCTGGCTTCTGCGTTGTGTTCATCAAGGAAATGATGTAGTCTGCTATTTATGATACGGCAGAGAATTTTCCCCAAGTTGCTGTTAACAAAAATTCCTCTGTATTTATTTGGGTCAAATTTGTCTCCATTTTTATAGATTGGTGTGATCAATCCTTGGTTCCAAATATCAGGGAAAATACCTGCAGTGAGGATAATGTTGAAGAGTTTGAGTATAGCCAATTTGAATTTGTGGTGTGTATATTTGATCATTTCATTTAAAATACCATCAGCACCACAGGCCTTTTTGGGATGGAGTCGGCATAGTTTTTCCAATAATTCTTCTTCTGTATTTGGGGTAGCCACAGGATTCTGATAGTCTTTGACTGCTGATTCAAGGATTTGTAATTTTTCTTGTATATCTTCTTGTTCTGGGTTTTTTGTTATATTGCTGTAGAGGTTTGAAAAGGGATTTCTCCACATATCCCCTTTTTGGATACCCTCTCTCTCTCTCTCTCTCTCTCTCTCTCTCTCTCTCTCTCTCTCTCTCTCTCTCTCTCTCTCTCTCTCTCTCTCTCTATCATTGTCTTGGCTCTACCATTGTCTTGGCTCTACCATCGTCTTGGCTCTACCATCGTCTTGGCTCTACCATCGTCTTGGCTCTATCATCGTCTTGGCTCTATCATTGTCTTGGCTCTATCATCGTCTTGGCTCTACCATTGTCTTGGCTCTATCATTGTCTTGGCTCTATCATTGTCTTGGCTCTACCATTGTCTTGGCTCTACCATTGTCTTGGATCTATCATTGTCTTGGCTCTATCATTGTCTTGGCTCTACCATTGTCTTGGCTCTATCATTGTCTTGGCTCTATCATCGTCTTGGCTCTACCATTGTCTTGGCTCTATCATCGTCTTGGCTCTATCATCGGCTTGGCTCTATCATTGTCTTGGCTCTGTCATTATCTTGGCTCTATCATCGTCTTGGCTCTATCATCGTCTTGGCTCTATCATTATCTTGGCTCTATCATCGTCTTGGCTCTATCATTGTCTTGGCTCTATCATCGGCTTGGCTCTATCATTGTCTTGGCTCTATCATTGTCTTGGCTCTGTCATTATCTTGGCTCTATCATCGTCTTGGCTCTATCATCGTCTTGGCTCTATCATCGTCTTGGCTCTATCATCGTCTTGGCTCTACCATCGTCTTGGCTCTACCATCGTCTTGGCTCTACCACTCAGCAGGTTATCAGAGAACGGTGGCCTACAGTTGCTTGGCTGGCCCATTTGAAGCTCCAGTATAGTGTGTCTGCCTTGCCACCAGTGGGTGTATCACACATTAAACTTGACTATTAGCCCAAAGCATGAATCATACTCAATTAAGATTTATTATGTGGCTGACGAGGCCTTAGCAAGGGTGGGAATATATTCTGCTTCATTTATTTGGACAAATTTGCCCAGTAAATCCTGCTACTGGTATGAAAATATATCATTCTGTCAGAGTATTGGGATGTCCAGATGAGCACATATTTGATTATGCCATAAGATTCCATTGGAGAGACAAAACACAACTTCCAGTTGAAGCTATGTCATAAACAGCCTGCAGCTGTCAGACTCTATGTCAGGTGTGCTCCCTCTCTGACCTCTAGGTCACCAGGCTGCTCGTTATGGCGCACACCTGTGACCATCGTTACGTGCAACAGCGCATTATGACACTCACCTGGACTCCTTCACCTCCTTGACTACCTGCCCTATATATGTCACTTATACATGTCACTCCCTTTGGTTCCTTCCCCAGTCGTCATTGTTTCTGTTTCTGTTTCTTGTCTGAGCGTTGTTTGTGTTTCTTGTTATGTTTCGTTTATTCATGAAATGTATTCACTCCCTGAACTTGCTTCCCGACTCTCAGCGTTACACACGTTACACTCTAACCACATGGGTGCTTTAGACCAGAGTATCATGTGACAATCCCATAATTGGGATGCTTGCAGAAGCTGAATTGTAAACACAAGCTACGTAAACATGAGAATTGAACGCCACTCAGGGTTAAAGGCTGACTGTAACGGCTGTTTTCTTCATTAGAAAAGGCACAAGTATGTGTGTGAATGTTCCCTGAATCATTTCTGTATTTCTGTATTTCTGTATGTGTATGTGTGTGTGTGTGTGTGTGTGTGTGTGTGTGTGTGTGTGTGTGTGTGTGTGTGTGTGTGTGTGTGTGTGTGTGTGTGTGTGTGTGTGTGTCCAGAAGTCATTAGGGACACAGAGAATCAGTGATCACTACGCTGACTCCCTTGAGTGTTGGTTCGGTGGGTTGTATAGATGTCTAACTGAACAATAGAGCTCTCCAAATCTGGGACTGACCCCCCAGCTAGCTTTCCCTCCCTCCCTCCCTCCCTCCCTCCCTCCCTCCCTCCCTCCAAATCCTGGCACACAGCTGTGTCTGTGGTATCCAACCAAAAACAAGTATAGCGTTTTAGCTTTCTCTGAGAATCCCAGCAGTTGGAGGAACAGGGTATTCAACATCAACACACAAGAGGTCTGTATCACTTCTAGCGCTTGCCTTTCGGGTTGCCTAGTGTGCCACTGCACATTTCAACACTTTGTTTATTTGAATACATCTCTCCAGCTTGGATTCTGCTTTGAATTTCAAACGGCACTCAAGCCCCCCAAGCCACAGTCTCCACAAGTTGGCAGTGGGACTGAATGACCTCAACCTTCTGGAAGGGTCAGTTTCCTGCGCTGAGCGGTCCCATGGCGGCCATTACGTGTGTTCCCCAGAGCCCTCAGAGATTCCAAGCCAAGCAGGAACTCACGCAGGGTAACTCTGGGCAACGATTGATGGAGAAGCTAGCATCTATCCCCGTGGTTGGAGGGCATCTCAGTGGGTGATTGAGAAGCAGAACACTACAGATACTGTAGAGTTGATTCTTCTTTCAACTTTCAACTGTGAGACGGGAGCAGCTGCCAGCTGCAGGGTTTTCCTTGAGAACTAACATCAAGTTGAATGTGCTCATTAGTGAAAATGTTGAGGATTCACTCACACAGACATGAACACACAGACATGAACACACAGACATGAACACACAGACATGAACACACAGACATGAACACACAGGCATGAACACACAGACATGAACACACAGACATGAACACACAGACATGAACACACAGACATGAACATACAGACATGAAAACACAGATATGAACACATGGCAAGTAGCCTAGTAGTTAGAGTGTTGGACTAGTAACCAAAAGGTTGCAAGATCGAATCCCTGAGCTGACCAGGTAAAAATCTGTCATTCTGCCCCTGAACAAGGCAGTTAACCCACTGTTCTGAGGCTGTCATTGAAAATAAGAATTTGTTCTTAACTGACTTGCCTAGTTAAATAAAGGTAAAAAAACAGACATGAACATACAATGTTTGCACAGATGAACAAACATACACACAGACACGTTTGCTTACGTTCAAAGGCCATCCGCTACACACACCTGTACCTACATACATTTACTCTTTCATCCTTCACTTTGCTACCGATCCCACCCACCCACCCACCCACCCACCCACACACACACACACACACACACACACACACACACACACACACACACACACACACACACACACACACACACACACAGAGAGAGAGAGCAGGTTAGAACTCAGTCCCCCACCATTAAAGTTGATATCACCCTAAGTCTTTGGTGGCAAATGTTTTACGGAACCAAAAAATAATACATTAAATTATTTTTTAAATGTTTAAGGATTTTTCTTTATGCCATTTCTCGAAAAATATACACTGATACTGTTAAGTACACCAGAATATGTTAGAGGCTTATTTCAACGTTACACATTGCCTGTGTAATGCCCCAACATCTGTAACCAGTGTGGCTGTTTAACCATGTTCTTCGTGCCAGTGTGTCTATCTAGACTGTCCCCAGGTGTGACTGTTTGTAACTCCACATGTAGAGGAGGGTTTGGCTCATTGTTTGTAACTTCAGTGTCGTCCGGGTTTGGCTGGGGGAGGCCGGGGGAGGTCAGGGGAGGCCGGGGGAGGCTGGGGGAGGTCGGGGGAGGTCAGGGGAGGTCAGGGGAGGCCGGGGGAGGTCGGGGGAGGTCGGGGGAGGCCGTCATTGTTCTTAACTGACTTGTCTAGTTAAATAAAGGTTAAATAAATAAAGTGATGACTGTCTCTGTCAAAGCAATGCAACAGGATATCCTGTCCTCTCTATCCTGAGTGGCCACCTGACACAACAACTCTATGGGATGTCTATGGTAAGACTTGAATGTCTGCTTATAAATTCTGTGTAGACATGATCACATAGTTCGTTAAAGAGAACTACATACATGTAGTGGACCTGATGGTCTGATTGATGAACTGTATTACAGGTCTAGATGATAAACTGTATTACAGGTCTAGATGATAAACTGTATTACAGGTCTGATTGATAAACTGTATTACAGGTCTAGATGATAAACTGTATTACAGGTCTGATTGATAAACTGTATTACAGGTCTAGATGATAAACTGTATTACAGGTCTGATTGATAAACTGTATTACAGGTCTAGATGATAAACTGTATTACAGGTCTGATTGATAAACTGTATTACAGGTCTGATTGATAAACTGTATTACAGGTCTAGATGATAAACTGTATTACAGGTCTAGATTGATAAACTGTATTACAGGTCTGGTTGATAAACTGTATTACAGGTCTGATTGATAAACTGTATTACAGGTCTGATTGATAAACTGTATTACAGGTCTGATTGATAAACTGTATTACAGGACTGATTGATAAACTGTATTACAGGTCTGGTTGATAAACTGTATTACAGGTCTGATTGATAAACTGTATTACAGGTCTGATTGATAAACTGTATTACAGGTCTGATTGATAAACTGTATTACAGGTCTAGATGATAAACTGTATTACAGGTCTGATTGATAAACTGTATTACAGGTCTAGATGATAAACTGTATTACAGGTCTGATTGATAAACTGTATTACAGGTCTAGATTGATAAACTGTATTACAGGTCTAGATTGATAAACTGTATTACAGGTCTGGTTGATAAACTGTATTACAGGTCTGATTGATAAACTGTATTACAGGTCTGATTGATAAACTGTATTACAGGTCTGATTGATAAACTGTATTACAGGTCTAGATGATAAACTGTATTACAGGTCTGATTGATAAACTGTATTACAGGTCTGATTGATAAACTGTATTACAGGTCTGATTGATAAACTGTATTACAGGTCTGATTGATAAACTGTATTACAGGTCTGATTGATAAACTGTATTACAGGTCTGATTGATAAACTGTATTACAGGTCTGATTGATAAACTGTATTACAGGTCTGATTGATAAACTGTATTACAAGTCTGATTGATAAACTGTATTACAGGTCTGATTGATAAACTGTATTACAGGTCTGATTGATAAACTGTATTACAGGACTGATTGATAAACTGTATTACAGGTCTGGGATGATAAACTGTATTACAGGTCTGATTGATAAACTGTATTACAGGTCTGGTTGATAAACTGTATTACAGGTCTGATTGATAAACTGTATTACAGGTCTAGATGATAAACTGTATTACAGGTCTAGATTGATAAACTGTATTACAGGTCTGATTGATAAACTGTATTACAGGTCTAGATGATAAACTGTATTACAGGTCTAGATTGATAAACTGTATTACAGGACTGATTGATAAACTGTATTACAGGTCTAGATGATAAACTGTATTACAGGTCTGATTGATAAACTGTATTACAGGTCTGGTTGATAAACTGTATTACAGGTCTAGATTGATAAACTGTATTACAAGTCTGATTGATAAACTGTATTACAGGTCTAGATGATAAACTGTATTACAGGTCTGATTCATAAACTGTATTATAGGTCTGATTGATAAACTGTATTACAGGTCTGATTGATAAACTGTATTACAGGTCTAGATTGATAAACTGTATTACAGGTCTGATTGATAAACTGTATTACAAGTCTGATTGATAAACTGTATTACAGGTCTGATTGATAAACTGTATTACAAGTCTGATTGATAAACTGTATTACAGGTCTAGATGATAAACTGTATTACAGGTCTGATTCATAAACTGTATTATAGGTCTGATTGATAAACTGTATTACAGGTCTGATTGATAAACTGTATTACAGGTCTGATTGATAAACTGTATTACAGGTCTGGTTGATAAACTGTATTACAGGTCTGATTGATAAACTGTATTACAGGTCTGATTGATAAACTGTATTACAGGTCTGATTGATAAACTGTATTACAGGTCTAGATGATAAACTGTATTACAGGTCTGATTGATAAACTGTATTACAGGTCTGATTGATAAACTGTATTACAGGTCTAGATGATAAACTGTATTACAAGTCTGATTGATAAACTGTATTACAGGTCTAGATTGATAAACTGTATTACAGGTCTAGATGATAAACTGTATTACAAGTCTGATTGATAAACTGTATTACAGGTCTGATTGATAAACTGTATTACAGGTCTGATTGATAAACTGTATTACAGGTCTGATTGATAAACTGTATTATAGGTCTGATTGATAAACTGTATTACAGGTCTGGTTGATAAACTGTATTACAGGTCTGATTGATAAACTGTATTATAGGTCTGATTGATAAACTGTATTACAGGTCTGGTTGATAAACTGTATTACAGGTCTGATTGACTGTATTACAGGTCTGATTGATAAACTGTATTACAGGTCTGATTGATAAACTGTATTACAGGTCTGATTGATAAACTGTATTACAGGTCTGATTGATAAACTGTATTACAGGTCTCGATTGATAAACTGTAATACAGGTCTGATTGATAAACTGTATTACAAGTCTAGATTGATAAACTGTATTACAGGTCTGATTGATAAACTGTATTACAGGTCTAGATGATAAACTGTATTACAAGTCTGATTGATAAACTGTATTACAGGTCTAGATTGATAAACTGTATTACAGGTCTAGATGATAAACTGTATTACAAGTCTGATTGATAAACTGTATTACAGGTATGATTGATAAACTGTATTACAGGTCTGATTGATAAACTGTATTACAGGTCTGATTGATAAACTGTATTATAGGTCTGATTGATAAACTGTATTATAGGTCTGATTGATAAACTGTATTACAGGTCTGGTTGATAAACTGTATTACAGGTCTGATTGATAAACTGTATTATAGGTCTGATTGATAAACTGTATTACAGGTCTGGTTGATAAACTGTATTACAGGTCTGATTGACTGTATTACAGGTCTGATTGATAAACTGTATTACAGGTCTGATTGATAAACTGTATTACAGGTCTGATTGATAAACTGTATTACAGGTCTGATTGATAAACTGTATTACAGGTCTAGATTGATAAACTGTAATACAGGTCTGATTGATAAACTGTATTACAGGTCAAGATTGATAAACTGTATTACAGGTCTGATTGATAAACTGTATTACAGGTCTAGATGATAAACTGTATTACAGGTCTAGATGATAAACTGTATTACAGGTCTGATTGATAAACTGTATTACAGGTCTGATTGATAAACTGTATTAAAGGTCTGGATGATAAACTGTATTACAGGTCTGTGTGTGTGTGTGTGTGTGTGTGTGTGTGTGTGTGTGTGTGTGTGTGTGTGTGTGTGTGTGTGTGTGTGTGTGTGTGTGTGTGTGTGTGTGTGTGTGTGTTTGTGTGTGTGTGTGTGTGTGTGTAGGACTAGCAAGACTTCATGGCTACCGCTACCCTTCACACCCTCACTCTGCCTGATGTGCACTTATCACTGTCCCTGGGCACCCAGGCTGTTTAGCCCAGTCAGGAGATAACACTCCCCTGGATCCCCAAGGTCACACACACACACACACACCCCTCCACAATGTGACTGTCACTGGGCAGAACCACAGAGACACACCCCATCCTCCCCATTCCTCCCCTCAGACTTCCTCCCTCCCTCCCTCCTTTCTCCACTGTCTTCCTCTCCTCAGACTTCCTTCCTCCCTCTTTTCTCCACTGTCTTCCTCCCCTCAGACTTCCTCCCTCCCTCCCTCCTTTCTCCACTGTCTTCCTCCCCTCAGACTTCCTCCCTCCCTCCCTCCTTTCTCCACTGTCTTCCTCTCCTCAGACTTCCTTCCTCCCTCCTTTCTCCACTGTCTTCTTCCCCTCACACTTCCTCCCTCCCTCGCTCCTTTCTCCACTGTCTTCCACCTACTCTCCCTTTCTTCATCTCCCTCCTCCTCTCATTCTCTGACAGGGACTACCCACAATCCCTCCTGTAAGTGTGTGACTCTCACCAGAACCCCTTCTCAGACTCTAGGCTACACAAATGACTTTTCACATTTCACTGTGAACAACCACCCACACTGAATAAATTCACTGGAATATGGCATCATTATCTGGGTCTAGGGATGATGCTAGTGCTTCTCTACAATGGAATCCTGACACAAAACCTTCAAGTGGTGTGTATGTGTTGTCCAGAGTCTAGGTGATCTATTTTGGCCCAGGTTTTAATTCCCTGCATGGGAGTTGGCCTGCTAATTTTACTGTAACGTCTCCCTCTCCCTCTCCCTCTCCCTCTCCCTCTCCCTCTCCCTCTCCCTCTCTCTCTCTCTCTCTCTCTCTCTCTCTCTCTCTCTCTCTCTCTCTCTCTCTCTCTCTCTCTCTCTCTCTCTCTCTCTCTCTCTCTCTCTCTCTCTCTCTCTCTCTCTCTCTCTCTGTCTGCTCCTTAATTGATTAAGATGCTCAAACCTGCTGATGACTCTAAGCTTTACTCTCAGCCACCGACCAGCAACACACATCCAACAAACAACTTGACTGACTGTCAAACAAACACTCACCCACCCAGACACTCCCGCATATGGATACACACACACACACACACACACACACACACACACACACACACACACACACACACACACACACACACACACACACACACACACACACACACACACACACACACTGATGTTTACACTTAGAGAAACACACTGATGTTTACACTTAGAGAAACACACTGATGTTTACACTTAGAGAAACACACTGATGTTTACACTTAGGGAAATACACTGATGTTTCCACATAGGGAAATACACTGATGTTTACACTTAGGGAAATACACTGATGTTTACACTTAGAGAAACACACTGATGTTTACACTTAGAGAAACACACTGATGTTTACACTTAGAGAAACACACTGATGTTTACACTTAGAGAAACACACTGATGTTTACACTTAGAGAAACACACTGATGTTTACACTTAGGGAAATACACTGATGTTTCCACATAGGGAAATACACTGATGTTTACACTTAGAGAAACACACTGATGTTTACACTTAGAGAAACACACTGATGTTTACACTTAGAGAAACACACTGATGTTTACACTTAGGGAAATACACTGATGTTTCCACATAGGGAAATACACTGACGTTTACACTTAGAGAAACACACTGATGTCTACACACAGGGAAATACATTGATGTTTCCACATAGGGAAATACACTGATGTTTACACTGATGTTTACACTTAGAGAAACACACTGATGTTTCCACTTAGAGAAACACACTGATGTTTACACACAGGGAAACACACTGACATTTACACATGATGACAGTGTGTGCTTTCTACAGCCACATGCATGTGGGAGACAGACTGAGTGTATCTCTGTCCCAAACCCTGAGAGACTGGCAAGTCCCTGAAAGTTCACTCAGTTCACCTTTTGACACGTGATAATATTTCCTACCGAGTGACCATTTGACTGGCAGATAAAAAGCCCAACCTCAGCACCAGCCTGGACAGTCCTTGATTAAGGCTTCCAATCACATGGTTGAACCTCTCTGATTCAGAGGTGTTGGGTTAAATGCAGAAGACACATTCAAGCTGAATGCATCCAGCTGTACCACTGACTAGCTATCCCCCTTTCCCTTTCCCATTCTTTCAAGTTTCACACACAGAATCCTCCAGGCTCTGACCTACCTGGCAACTACCAGAGTTTCAGCATCCAGTACAAACACAGCCTCCAACAGGTCCTCTAACTTTTCTTCTTTCTACAATACTGAACACTAACTGGATCTACAATACTGAACCTCACAGAACTCTAACTAGATCTACAATACTGAACCTCACAGAACTCTAACTAGATCTACAATACTGAACCTCACAGAACTCTAACTAGATCTACAATACTGAACCTCACAGAACTCTAACTAGATCTACAATACTGAACCTCACAGAACTCTAACTAGATCTACAATACTGAACCTCACAGAACTCTAACTAGATCTACAATACTGAACCTCACAGAACTCTAACTAGATCTACAATACTGAACCTCACAGAACTCTAACTAGATCTACAATACTGAACCTCACAGAACACTAACTAGATCTACAATACTGAACCTCACAGAACACTAACTAGATCTACAATACTGAACCTCACAGAACACTAACTAGATCTACAATACTGAACCTCACAGAACACTAACTAGATCTACAATACTGAACCTCACAGAACACTAACTAGATCTACAATACTGAACCTCAGAGAACACTAACTAGATCTACAATACTGAACCTCACAGAACACTAACTAGATCTACAATACTGAACCTCACAGAACTCTAACTAGATCTACAATACTGAACCTCACAGAACACTAACTAGATCTACATTACTGAACCTCACAGAACTCTAACTGGATCTAGAACCACCAGCTAAATTCAAACCCTGCTGTATCTTGCTACAGCCCAAGTTTCAACCGCCTAGTCAACTCACACCAGATCCCCATCCTCTCATGAGTGTGTAGTACAATACTGTATGATATAAACTGTCAGCTAAAGTCAAAGCTGTGTCTCCCTGTTCTGACCTGCAACTGTGGTACTGACTTTCACCCCCAGTAGACACACGCAAGCTCTTCCACCTGCTCCTCTAGCTGTACAGCAGGGCTGATGTCCGTAGTACAATACTACACCATGAGAAGCTATCCCAGGTAGAGCTAAACTGAAACCCTCTGCCCCAGTCCTGCCTGGTAACAGGACTGCTAGTGTGAAATACATGTACGGTACAAGACAACAAAAACTATTGCAACCCAAGTAGTGCTGAGCCCCAAACCAGCAGTGTCCTGTCTCGATCCCCCCCACATTTCTCCTCCTTCAAGGGTTTGTCCTCTTACCTTTGTGACAGTCATGCAGAGGCAGTGGGCGAGGAGCGGGCCGGTGTCCACTTAAACCAAAGCTGTAATACGCCGCAGGAGTGAGAGAGAGGAGATCTCTGCTGAGCACGCACACAGAGAGAGAGAGAGAGAGAGAGAGAGGAGAGCTCTGCTGAGCACGCACAGAGAGAGAGAGAGCTCTGCTGAGCACGCACAGAGAGAGAGAGAGAGAGAGAGAGAGAGAGAGAGAGAGAGAGAGAGAGAGAGAGAGAGAGAGAGAGAGAGAGAGAGAGAGAGAGAGAGAGAGAGAGAGAGAGAGAGAGAGAGAGAGGAGGGGGAAAAGCTGGGTTACTGTGTGTCTCCCGCTAAGTGGTGGTCCTGCTGTTGCCACTGCTGCTGTTGCCCAGTGCTGCTGTTGCCGAGTGCTGCAGTGAAGTAACAGGAGGGAGGCAGCGTTTGGTTACTACATCAGGAAAACGCTCTGCTCTGCTCCGTTCAGTTCCCCTCCCTCTCCCCCTCCTGTCCCTCCTCGCAGCCCTCCTACACACCCACACTGGCTGCACTCCCCTCTCTCTCTCCCTCATCCTGTTCTTTTTCTGCCAATCTGATTACAGACTAGCTAATGAAGCTTATTGATGTGCAGAGGGATGGAGGGATTGGTGTTGCCTGGGACAGGAGAAGGCTGCAGTGGAAGAGAGAGAGAGGGAGGCAGAGCCCAAAGAGCTGTGTGCTGTGTCGCAGTCTACTGCCCGGGCTGTGAGTGCCAAAAGGCTGCACGTCAGCTAGTGCGTGTGTGGGGAAGAGAGTGTGAGATAGGGAGTGATGGAAAGAGAGATGGAGGGAGTGATGGAGAGAGAGGAGAGACGAGTGATGGATATAAAAGAGAGAGGGAGTGATGGAGAGAAGAGAGAGAGGGAGTGATGGAGAGAGAGATGGAGGGAGTGATGGAGAGAGAGAAGAGAGAGGGAGTGATGGAGAGAGAGAAGAGAGAGGGAGTGATGGAGAGAGAGAAGAGAGAGGGAGTGATGGAGAGAGAGTAGAGAGAGGGCGTGATGGAGAAAGAGGAGAGAGAGGGAGTGATGGAGAGAGGAGTGATGGAGAGAGAAGAGAGAGGGAGTGATGGAGAGAGGAGAGAGAGGGAGAAATGGAGAGAGAGGAGAGAGGAGTGATGGAGAGAGAGGAGAGAGGTAGTGATGGAGAGAAAGATGGAGGGCAGGATTCAGTTCACTTTAAACCTTGTTCTGGAAATGTATAGTGGGTAAGAAATATTTAGATAGAATGATTAAATGGCACAACACACACACACACACACATGTACTCAGACACGGTACTGAACTTCTTAATCCGAAATGCTGACATTATTGAGAGCCAGCACCATACATGTCACTTCACTTAACTTCACTACCCATAGTTGAGAAAGGAAAGTGTGTTTTACCATTTATTAGAACATATTAAAATGCATTGTGTTGGAGTTAGGACTCTGCTCCTTCAGGGCAGCTCACTGCCAGAGCCAAGAGTTAGGACTCTGCTCCTTCAGGGCAGCTCACTGCCAGAGCCAAGAGTTAGGACTCTGCTCCTTCAGGACAGCTCACTGCCAGAGCCAAGAGTTAGGACTCTGCTCCTTCAGGACAGCTCACTGCCAGAGCCAAGAGTTAGGACTCTGCTCCTTCAGGACAGCTCACTGCCAGAACCAAGAGTTAGGACTCTGCTCCTTCAGGACAGCTCACTGCCAGAGCCAAGAGTTAGGACTCTGCTCCTTCAGGGCAGCTCACTGCCAGAGCCAAGAGTTAGGACTCTGCTCCTTCAGGGCAGCTCACTGCCAGAGCCAAGAGTTAGGACTCTGCTCCTTCAGGGCAGCTCACTGCCAGAGCCAAGAGTTAGGACTCTGCTCCTTCAGGGTAGCTCACTACCAGAACCAAGAGTTAGGACTCTGCTCCTTCATAGCAGCTCACTGCCAGAGCCAAGAGTTAGGACTCTGCTCCTTCAGGGCAGCTCACTGCCAGAGCCAAGAGTTAGGACTCTGCTCCTTCAGGACAGCTCACTGCCAGAGCCAAGAGTTAGGACTCTGCTCCTTCAGGGCAGCTCACTGCCAGAGCCAAGAGTTAGGACTCTGCTCCTTCAGGGCAGCTCACTGCCAGAGCCAAGAGTTAGGACTCTGCTCCTTCAGGACAGCTCACTGCCAGAGCCAAGAGTTAGGATTCTGCTCCTTCAGGACAGCTCACTGCCAGAGCCAAGAGTTAGGACTCTGCTCCTTCAGGGCAGCTCACTGCCAGAGCCAAGAGTTAGGACTCTGCTCCTTCAGGGCAGCTCACTGCCAGAGCCAAGAGTTAGGACTCTGCTCCTTCAGGGCAGCTCACTGCCAGAGCCAAGAGTTAGGACTCTGCTCCTTCAGGACAGCTCACTGCCAGAGCCAAGAGTTAGGACTCTGCTCCTTCAGGACAGCTCACTGCCAGAGCCAAGAGTTAGGACTCTGCTCCTTCAGGACAGCTCACTGCCAGAACCAAGAGTTAGGACTCTGCTCCTTCAGGACAGCTCACTGCCAGAGCCAAGAGTTAGGACTCTGCTCCTTCAGGGCAGCTCACTGCCAGAGCCAAGAGTTAGGACTCTGCTCCTTCAGGGCAGCTCACTGCCAGAGCCAAGAGTTAGGACTCTGCTCCTTCAGGGCAGCTCACTGCCAGAGCCAAGAGTTAGGACTCTGCTCCTTCAGGGTAGCTCACTACCAGAACCAAGAGTTAGGACTCTGCTCCTTCATAGCAGCTCACTGCCAGAGCCAAGAGTTAGGACTCTGCTCCTTCAGGGCAGCTCACTGCCAGAGCCAAGAGTTAGGACTCTGCTCCTTCAGGACAGCTCACTGCCAGAGCCAAGAGTTAGGACTCTGCTCCTTCAGGGCAGCTCACTGCCAGAGCCAAGAGTTAGGACTCTGCTCCTTCAGGGCAGCTCACTGCCAGAGCCAAGAGTTAGGACTCTGCTCCTTCAGGGCAGCTCACTGCCAGAGCCAAGAGTTAGGACTCTGCTCCTTCATAGCAGCTCACTGCCAGAGCCAAGAGTTAGGACTCTGCTCCTTCAGGGCAGCTCACTGCCAGAGCCAAGCGTTAGGACTCTGCTCCTTCAGGGTAGCTCACTGCCAGAGCCAAGAGTTAGGACTCTGCTCCTTCAGGACAGCTCACTGCCAGAGCCAAGAGTTAGGACTCTGCTCCTTCAGGACAGCTCACTGCCAGAGCCAAGAGTTAGCACTCTGCTCCTTCAGGACAGCTCACTGCCAGAGCCAAGAGTTAGGACTCTGCTCCTTCAGGGCAGCTCACTGCCAGAGCCAAGAGTTAGGACTCTGCTCCTTCAGGGCAGCTCACTGCCAGAGCCAAGCGTTAGGACTCTGCTCCTTCAGGGCAGCTCACTGCCAGAGCCAAGAGTTAGGACTCTGCTCCTTCAGGGCAGCTCACTGCCAGAGCCAAGAGTTAGGACTCTGCTCCTTCAGGGCAGCTCACTGCCAGAGCCAAGCGTTAGGACTCTGCTCCTTCAGGGCAGCTCACTGCCAGAGCCAAGAGTTAGGACTCTGCTCCTTCAGGGCAGCTCACTGCCAGAGCCAAGAGTTAGGACTCTGCTCCTTCAGGACAGCTCACTGCCAGAGCCAAGAGTTAGGACTCTGCTCCTTCAGGGCAGCTCACTGCCAGAGCCAAGAGTTAGGACTCTGCTCCTTCAGGACAGCTCACTGCCAGAGCCAAGAGTTAGGATTCTGCTCCTTCAGGACAGCTCACTGCCAGAGCCAAGAGTTAGGACTCTGCTCCTTCAGGACAGCTCACTGCCAGAGCCAAGAGTTAGGACTCTGCTCCTTCAGGACAGCTCACTGCCAGAGCCAAGCGTTAGGACTCTGCTCCTTCAGGGCAGCTCACTGCCAGAGCCAAGAGTTAGGACTCTGCTCCTTCAGGACAGCTCACTGCCAGAGCCAAGAGTTAGGACTCTGCTCCTTCAGGGCAGCTCACTGCCAGAGCCAAGAGTTAGGTCTCTGCTCCTTCAGGACAGCTCACTGCCAGAGCCAAGAGTTAGGATTCTGCTCCTTCAGGACAGCTCACTGCCAGAGCCAAGAGTTAGGACTCTGCTCCTTCAGGACAGCTCACTGCCAGAGCCAAGAGTTAGGACTCTGCTCCTTCAGGACAGCTCACTGCCAGAGCCAAGCGTTAGGACTCTGCTCCTTCATAGCAGCTCACTGCCAGAGCCAAGCATCGTATGATGATAATAGAACTACAGACAGTCGGTATGATATGCTACATCAGATCCCCTGAAGGATGAAACCCAGAACCCAGACAGGTGGAGGCTGGGCTGGGATATCAGAAAACAACAAGCATAGTGAGTAACAGCTAGTTACAGCAGCAACGGCAGCAAGAGACACCAGCGAGTGAGTGAACGTAACATTCTGCATTGAGGAACCATGTGTAGAACTGGTCAACTTAAATAGACTGCATGTAAGTAGAGTGTGAATCCAATTGGTGCGATATCTGCTGATGAGATCAGCTGACGCCCTACACTGGGGTTCCCCTTCTGAACTGGCTCATCTTCATTCCCCTGAGACTTTGTTGAATGTGTGTGTGTGTGTGTGTGTGTGTGTGTGTGTGTGTGTGTGTGTGTGCGTGCGTGCGTGCGTGCGTGCGTGCGTGCGTGCGTGCGTGCGTGCGTGCGGGGGGGGGGGTACCAGTCTACGTCCATTCGTACAGGAAGTCTTACTTGAGGATGGGTGTCAAATCAATGGATACACTAGGACTACTTCCTGTTAAGAACAATGATCTTTCCTCAAACCACTGTAAGACACTTCACAGTCGCTTTTATTCAGATAAGGGGAAACATACGTGTAAAACTCACTGGACATTAAGAACCCCAACATTCAACTTCATATGTGAATCAATGCTGTAGCCTCAGATGTTGGCAGAGGAACTATTCACGTTGGAATAAGGATGTTGTGCAGAATGCTACAGTTTCAAGGACATCTACGAAACACCTAAAAGAACGGCTTGCAGAATACCACTGGTGTTAAGTATGTATTCTTAACCATTTCATTCCCCTCTGCAATATCTCAAAACAAAACATAAATACACTGCCTGGACTGTCTGACCTCTGTATGATCACACTGTACTGCCTGGACTGTCTGACCTCTATATGATCACACTGTACTGCCTGGACTGTCTGACCTCTATATGATCACACTGCACTGCCTGGACTGTCTGACCTCTATATGATCACACTGTACTGCCTGGACTGTCTGCCCTCTATATGATCACACTGTACTGCCTGGACTGTCTGACCTCTATATGATCACACTGTACTGCCTGGACTGTCTGACCTCTATATGATCACACTGTACTGCCTGGACTGTCTGACCTCTATATGATCACACTGTACTGCCTGGACTCTCTGACCTCTATATGATCACACTGTACTGCCTGGACTCTCTGACCTCTATATGATCACACTGTACTGCCTGGACGGTCTGCCCTCTATATGATCACACTGTACTGCCTGGACTCTCTGACCTCTATATGATCACACTGTACTGCCTGGACTGTCTGACCTCTATATGATCACACTGTACTGCCTGGACTGTCTGACCTCTATATGATCACACTGTACTGCCTGGACTCTCTGACCTCTATATGAATAACACTGTACTGCCTGGACGGTCTGCCCTCTATATGATCACACTGTACTGCCTGGACTGTCTGACCTCTATATGATCACACTGTACTGCCTGTACTGTCTGACCTCTATATGAGCACACTGTACTGCCTGGACAGTCTGACCTCTATATGATCACACTGTACTGCCTGGACTGTCTGACCTCTATATGATCACACTGTACTGCCTGGACTGTCTGACCTCTGTATGATCACACTGTACTGCCTGGACTGTCTGACCTCTATATGATCACACTGTACTGCCTGGACTGTCTGACCTCTATATGATCACACTGTACTGCCTGGACTGTCTGACCTCTATATGATCACACTGTACTACCTGGACTGTCTGACCTCTATATGAGCACACTGTACTGCCTGGACTGTCTGACCTCTATATGATCACACTGTACTGCCTGGACGGTCTGCCCTCTATATGATCACACTGTACTGCCTGGACGGTCTGCTCTCTATATGATCACACTGTACTGCCTGGACTGTCTGCCCTCTATATGATCACACTGTACTGCCTGGACTGTCTGACCTCTATATGATCACACTGTACTGCCTGGACTGTCTGACCTCTATATGATCACACTGTACTGCCTGGACTGTCTGCCCTCTATATGATCACACTGTACTGCCTGGACTGTCTGCCCTCTATATGATCACACTGTACTGCCTGGACTGTCTGACCTCTATATGATCACAAACATACTCATATGTGATTGGTATTGGAGTCAATGCATTTTCACATAGCTGTATCAAAGTCCTCTATTCTATGTAATGGGGTCAGGCCGATCTAGGTTGAGCTAATTAATAGATATCATTTCATTAAGACAGTTCAACTGGGGAATAAAAAAAACGTTTCCCTGTGTATTAATGTTATCTTTGTTCAGAAATCATCTGCGTATATTCATCCACATCTGGGGTACGACTAACTGCACCAACAAACTACAACGTAGTTTCAATATGGGTGACATCGGTCAGAGAGGAAATGAACTTTACATTTTAGAATACATGGCACAGTGTTGTAAAATGACTTTGATTCTTTATTAAGATTCTGTACACTTTTAGAAAAAAAGGGTTCCAAACGGGTTCTTTGACTGTTCCCATAGAAGAACCCTTTTTGGTTCCAGGTAGAACCCTTTTGAGTTCCATGCAGAACCCTCTGTGGAACCAACCCCCTTCGTGGAACCAAAAAGTGTTCTTCAAAGGGTACTCCTACGGGGACAGGCGAAGAACCCTTTCAGGTTCTGGATAGCACATTTTTTCTCTAAGAGTGTAGATGTGAAATAAATAAAATCTGGAAAAGTCTGAAAGCAGAACAGCTTATTTTTCACCCACCATTTTTCCAAGCACCAAAGAATCGCAGCATATTTGTTTTTGTCACTAGTGACTTTGGTTTGTAACACTGATGTATCTGATTCTCTGACAGGATTATTCATCCTGTATGTTGGAAGCATTCTCACATTCCATTCCACACTGTTAAAAGGCAGAGGCGGACTGGGAGGACACAAGGGGGGTGGAGGGCAGAGTGGAATAGGATCAGGAATAGGAGCTGGGGGCTTGTGTGACTGGGCTGAGGACTGGAGAGGAGAGGAGCAACTCAGGCCCAGAGGTTACAGAGCTCTGGGTCTGGCCGTTTCCAAGCTCATCTGTCCAAAGTAAAGAAACAGAATTCTTCCGCTGATCGTGTTCCTCAACCCTGGATTTTATTATGTGTGGTGAGACATTTCTTAAAGTGAGTGTACATGCCCAGACTTTGACAACCTTGGTTGTGTATAGTGGTATCTAATTGAAATGTTATATTTTTCTATGGGGAATGTCCACTTTTCATTAACAGTCATGGAACCAAATGAGTGGGTGTATTGTTTGTTTTTCAGATTGCTGGGTTTCCTGCTTTAACTCAGACTAAATAAAACATTCAAAATCCTCTATTTATTTTCCTTTTAGCTAGAATCCTTAGTTGATACATTACATTTTGGGCTAATAAATTAATCATATATACTCATAGATTTTTTAAGAATATTTCTTATTTATGAGCTTAGTTCAACTCCCGTAACCCATCAGAACCCCAAATATAAGCTTGTTTTACTCCAATGTTTATAAACAATGTACATGCAACCAAAAGCTTTATAGCATCAAAATATTGTCTAAAACTATATTTTGATATCATGGATGGCCAGTCCTTGCATTCATACCTCTGTATGTGAATTTGAGAGTGGTTACATTTCTCCAACCCCATCCTTCAGCTTTCTATCAAAACATAGGTGTGGTGATTGCTTTGTTATTGTTTCGTTTAAGGATTCTACCTTTAAAGACCATTCAACACCACATCATTTCTTTGGTTTTTAGAACTACAAAACAACAACAAATATTGTTTGTCTTAAATCTCTTTTGAATTTGCAGCATTTCCTATGCTGCATGCAAGTCCCAGATAACTGTTATGAGCAGTCCTCCCCTTAGCAGCCTCCTGTGATGGAAGCCAGTCTTCCTGCAAAATTGAGACGTCACAGAAAGGCCAAAGCTACACTATCACAAATATATCCGTTATGGGAGACCACCCTCTGGTGGCTGTAAGTAGAACTGCGGCAAAAAGTATTTTAAGTTTTTCACTGTTGTATTGCAACAATATTCCATACGTTCGTCTATCAGATGGTTGCAGTGTGTGTCTGGGTTAATAATGTGGTTTAAATGCTTCTCTGTCTCAACTGGCCCTCAATGTCAAGTCTACCGTCATAGTAGGCCCGCCTAGACTAGGCCTACAATAGACTCTTGCACTACAATATATCTCAAATCCAATAACTACCTTTAATATTCCACCATTCTATCAAGTGCACAGAGTTTGTAGCTGGCCTTATGCTATGAAATCAGCCCCAGACTCTCTAAGTGAAGGTAAGTCACTGGGTGGAACAGGCTGTTAATACTGCTGATAACAAGCCCTTTGAAGTTCACAGGGGCCCTATTATCAACTATTTCCCATATCAACAAAGTAGTCTGGAATTTTCCGCATATTTTTCAGTGATAAATTCGGTACATTGTGTTTGGCTTGCTGGTCTGTGATTTCAAGCGTGACATGGCATGAGTGTATAAGGAGAACTCTATGCCCAATCCAAGGTACGCTGCTCAGTTGTATGCATAATGGAAACTCTCACAGTTGTAATGTGTATCTACATCAGAAGTACACTGCAGCTGTTTATGTAAATACATGGTTTTAGTGACACGTAATGGTTTAACAATAAAAAACATGTTTCAACATCGATTTTGCAAATCCATTTCCCCTGACACCACTTCTCTATCACCAGGAGGCAGTGTCCCCCTCTGTCCCGTCTGGCTTTGCCAGCGCATCAACACAGGCACATGTCTCTCTCCCGGTAGAGTCCCCTCCATTCCTAACACCGGCCCACCGCAAAATCCTTCCATGCAGAAACTGTTACTCCAGTGGAACTTTTAATGCGCTAGGCTCGAGTTACAGCTTCCCATGCACACTGCATGGTCTTCCAGTCAGCCACAGTCTGCACACAAACCACTTCCTCTAAGGGGAAGAGAGAGTCAGGGGACAAGGAGAGGACTGTGGAGAGAGAGAGAGAGGACTATGAGAGGACTGTGGAGAGAGAGAGAGAGAGAGAGAGAGAGAGAGAGAGAGAGAGAGAGAGAGAGAGAGAGAGAGAGAGAGAGAACTATGAGAGGAATATGAGAGGACTTTGGAGAGAGAGAGAGAGAGAGAGAGAGAGAAAGGACTATCAGAGGACAGTGGAAAGAGAGAGAGAGAGAGAGAGAGAGAGAGAGAGAGAGGACTATGAGAGAACTGTGTAGAGAGAGAGAGGGAGAGAGAGGACTATGAGAGAACTGTGGAGAGAGAGAGAGAGAGAGAGAGAGAACGGTGGAAAGGACTGTGGAGACAGAGGGGACTAAGAGAGGACTGTGGAGAGAGAGGGGACTAAGAGAGGACTGTGGAGAGAGAGCGCAAGAGAGAGAGAGAGAGAGAGAGAGAGAGAGAGAGAGAGAGAGAGAGAGAGAGAGAGAGAGAGAGAGAGAGAGGACTATGAGAGAACTGTGGAGAGAGAGAGAGAGAGAGAGGAGAGAGAGAGAGAGAGAGAGAGAGAGAGAGAGAGGAGAGAGAGAGAGAGAGAGAGAGAGAGGAGAGGAGAAGAGAGAGAGAGAGAGAGAGAGAGAGAGAGAGAGGAGGGCGGTGGAAAGGACTATGGAGACAGAGGGGACTAAGAGAGGACTGTGGAGAGAGAGGGGACTAAGAGAGGACTGTGGAGAGAGAGCGCAAGAGAGAGAGAGAGAGAGGACTATGAGAGAACTGCGTAGAGAGAGAGAGGGAGAGAGAGGACTATGAGAGAACTGTGGAGAGAGAGAGAGAGAGAGAGAGAGAGAGAGAGAGAGAGAGAGAGAGAGAGAGAGCGGTGGAAAGGACTGTGGAGACAGAGGGGACTAAGAGAGGACTGTGGAGAGAGAGGGGACTAAGAGAGGACTGTGGAGAGAGAGCGCAAGAGAGAGAGAGAGAGAGAGAGAGAGGACTATGAGAGAACTGTGGAGAGAGAGAGAGAGAGAGAGCGAGAGAGCGAGAGAGCGAGAGAGCGAGAGAGCGAGAGAGCGAGAGAGCGAGAGAGCGAGAGAGCGAGAGAGAGAGAGAGAGAGAGAGAGAGAGAGAGAGAGAGAGAGAACTGTGGAGGGGACTGTGGAGAGAGAGGGAACTAAGAGAGGACTGCAGAGAGAGAGGGAACTAAGAGAGGACTGCAGAGAGAGAGGGAACTAAGAGAGGACTGCAGAGAGAGAGGGAACTAAGAGAGGACTGCAGAGAGAGGGGGAACTAAGAGAGGTCTGCAGAGAGAGAGGGAACTAAGAGAGGACTGTGGAGAGGACTGCAGAGAGAGAGGGAACTAAGAGAGGACTGCAGAGAGAGAGGGAACTAAGAGAGGACTGCAGAGAGAGGGGGAACTAAGAGAGGACTGTGGAGAGAGATGAAACTAAGAGAGGACTGTGGAGAGAGATGGAACTAAGAGAGGACTGCAGAGAAAGGGGGAACTAAGAGAGGACTGCAGAGAGAGAGGGAACTAAGAGAGGTCTGCAGAGAGAGAGGGAACTAAGAGAGGACTGTGGAGAGGACTGCAGAGAGAGAGGGAACTAAGAGAGGACTGTGGAGAGAGATGGAACTAAGAGAGGACTGTGGAGAGGACTGCAGAGAGAGAGGGAACTAAGAGAGGACTGCAGAGAGAGAGAGGGAACTAAGAGAGGACTGCAGAGAGAGAGGGAACTAAGAGAGGACTGCAGAGAGAGATGAAACTAAGAGAGGACTGCAGAGAGAGAGGGAACTAAGAGAGGACTGTGGAGAGAGATGAAACTAAGAGAGGACTGTGGAGAGGACTGCAGAGAGAGAGGGAACTAAGAGAGGACTGCAGAGAGAGAGGGAACTAAGAGAGGACTGCAGAGAGAGAGGGAACTAAGAGAGGACTGCAGAGAGAGATGGAACTAAGAGAGGACTGCAGAGAGAGGGAACTAAGAGAGGTCTGCAGAGAGAGAGGGAACTAAGAGAGGACTGTGGAGAGATGGATGGAGGGTTAAACGGGGGATGAGGGGGAAAGAGTATAGAAGGAGGAAATAAGAGAGAGATTGGAGGATGAACATATACTGACTTGTATTGTGAAGTACGATACGTGTGTTTGCCATTTGTTTGGCTTCCTTGTGGTCTAACAACTCGTTGTGGTGTTGTTTGATGCCGTCAGTGTGTGTGTGTGTGTGTGTGAGTCAGACAGAATGTCAGCTGAGAATTCAACATTTGTTCTCATCACACAGGCATCGTTCCAGTCTAGCCTATCCTAGTCTAGTCGGATATTTTCCACTGGTTTCTCAGCCACTAGTGTCTATTCCAGTCCCCCCTGCCTTCCCTCCATCACCTGGAAGAACCCCAACCTCTCATTTGCAGGTTTTATTAGTTAACCTGCCGGTCATATAGAAGCTGTTTTATGCTGTCTTTCATAGAACAAAGCCCAGTGTGACTTCTCCGTGACACAGTCAGAAAGATGGGCGTCAGTATGAAACATTTACAGAAGCATTTCCCTTCTTAAAGTCATGACTTCCGTGACCTTGTCACAGTTACTCAAGTATGACAAAGCCTTTAGTGAGTTATTCAAGCTCTATTAGCTGATGCTATTAGTGGCTAGATGAGGTAAGGCCAGGTGAGGAGATTTATGTTGAGCTCTGACCAACGACAGTTCTTCTGGAAACCCACATATTCTGAGTTGGACAAAAAACAATAATGTGACCCACACTGAGTCTGGCAAACAACACGCTCATATTCAGTAGACAGCAGACCACTAACGTGACCCACACTGAGTCTGGCAAGCAACACGCTCACATTCAGTAGACAGCAGTACAAAGGCCCACTAACGTGACCCACACTGAGTCTGGCAAACAACACTCACATTCAGTAGACAGCAGCCCACTAACGTGACCCACACTGAGTCTGGCATACAACACGCTCACATTCAGTAGACAGCAGTACAAAGGCCCACTAACGTGACCCACACTGAGTCTGGCAAACAACACTCACATTCAGTAGACAGCAGTACAAAGGCCCACTAACGTGACCCACACTGAGTCTGGCAAACAACACTCACATTCAGTAGACAGCAGCCCACTAACGTGACCCACACTGAGTCTGGCAAACAACACTCACATTCAGTAGACAGCAGTACAAAGGCCCACTAACGTGACCCACACTGAGTCTGGCAAACAACACTCACATTCAGTAGACAGCAGTACAAAGACCCACTAACGTGACCCACACTGAGTCTGGCAAACAACACGCTCCCATTCAGTAGACAGCAGTACAAAGGCCCACTAACGTGACCCACACTGAGTCTGGTAAACAACACGCTCACATTCAGTAGACAGCAGTACAAAGGCCCACTAACGTGACCCACACTGAGTCTGGCAAACAACACTCACATTCAGTAGACCACAGTACAAAGGCCCACTAACGTGACCCACACTGAGTCTGGCATACAACACGCTCACATTCAGTAGACCGCAGTACAAAGGCCCACTAACGTGACCCACACTGAGTCTGGCATACAACACGCTCACATTCAGTAGACAGCAGTACAAAGGCCCACTAACGTGACCCACACTGAGTCTGGTAAACAACACTCACATTCAGTAGACAGCAGTACAAAGGCCCACTAACGTGACCCACACTGAGTCTGGTAAACAACACTCACATTCAGTAGACAGCAGTACAAAGGCCCACTAACGTGACCCACACTGAGTCTGGCATACAACACACTCACATTCAGTAGACAGCAGTACAAAGGCCCACTAGCGTGACCCACACTGAGTCTGGCAAACAACACGCTCCCATTCAGTAGACAGCAGTACAAAGGCCCACTAACGTGACCCACACTGAGTCTGGCAAACAACACGCTCCCATTCAGTAGACCGCAGTACAAAGGCCCACTAACGTGACCCACACTGAGTCTGGTAAACAACACTCACATTCAGTAGACAGCAGTACAAAGGCCCACTAACGTGACCCACACTGAGTCTGGTAAACAACACTCACATTCAGTAGACAGCAGTACAAAGGCCCACTAACGTGACCCACACTGAGTCTGGCATACAACACACTCACATTCAGTAGACAGCAGTACAAAGGCCCACTAGCGTGACCCACACTGAGTCTGGCAAACAACACGCTCCCATTCAGTAGACAGCAGTACAAAGGCCCACTAACGTGACCCACACTGAGTCTGGCAAACAACACGCTCCCATTCAGTAGACCGCAGTACAAAGGCCCACTAACGTGACCCACACTGAGTCTGGCATACAACACGCTCCCATTCAGTAGACAGCAGTACAAAGGCCCACTAACGTGACCCACACTGAGTCTGGCAAACAACACGCTCCCATTCAGTAGACCGCAGTACAAAGGCCCACTAACGTGACCCACACTGAGTCTGGTAAACAACACTCACATTCAGTAGACAGCAGTACAAAGGCCCACTAACGTGACCCACACTGAGTCTGGTAAACAACACTCACATTCAGTAGACAGCAGTACAAAGGCCCACTAACGTGACCCACACTGAGTCTGGCATACAACACACTCACATTCAGTAGACAGCAGTACAAAGGCCCACTAGCGTGACCCACACTGAGTCTGGCAAACAACACGCTCCCATTCAGTAGACAGCAGTACAAAGGCCCACTAACGTGACCCACACTGAGTCTGGCAAACAACACGCTCCCATTCAGTAGACCGCAGTACAAAGGCCCACTAACGTGACCCACACTGAGTCTGGCATACAACACGCTCCCATTCAGTAGACCGCAGTACAAAGGCCCACTAACGTGACCCACACTGAGTCTGGCATACAACACGCTCCCATTCAGTAGACCGCAGTACAAAGGCACACGTGGAAGCAGTTTTGAAGTTTAGAACCCCTTTTTAATGCAGCAGACACTAACTAAAGAGAAACACTGATTTATAGATTGTGCTATAGCTTTCAGTTCATTCAGGATATTAACAAAAGAATACTAGATAAGGTTCCTCCTTAATCTTACGTGCCTCATTAAGTTAATGTAATGTTATTTCTTAAGAGTTTACCCAGAGAGAGCAGGCTGCAAATAGACGACGTCCCCTGAAACTTAAAACCTTTCTAAGCTTGTATAAACAAATAGACAGAGCTAACATAAAGTCCCATTTGCTTATCTTCACAGTTCACTAGTCTACGCTGCTGAGACTAGCAAGGGTCAGCTGTATTGGTGGCCGAAGTCTCCATCTGACTCAATGGCATTCTGGTGCTTTTATAGCAAACCCAAGCCTGTTAAAGCTAAGCCCCGGAGTGAGACCCTCAGGCAGACCAGTGAGCTTTGTAAACAGAGGCAGACCCAGACCTATTTGAAGAAAGAGCGCCGGACTGAGCACAAGGCCTTGTTCTCCCTTTGAGGTCAATAGATAGACAGGCCACACAGACACAAATAGAGTAGTTCTAAGGTAGATGCTAACTGGGATCCTTGGGACCACCCAACCCTAAACCCTAACTCCTACCCTAACCCTAAACTTAACCATAACCCTTTAACTCACATTAACCCTTACCTATTCTACTGAGCCATTTATTTTATGTTCGTATTTTTATATTTTATTGTTGTTGCATTGTCGAGAAGGAACCTGCAAGTAACCATTTCATTGGACGGTGTATACCATGTGTATGCTATACATACAACTAATACAATATTAAACCTTAACCGTTTTACATTTCAACTTCAACGGGGTGACGTGAGGGTTGGGAATCCCAAGGATCCCCCTTAGCATGTAGCTAGTTCTAACTATTTCTCTCCTTTCATAGAGTTCCATCTATTTATAGTGCATGTGCAGGGATAATGGCAAACCTGAGAGAGGCAAGACTACACCGGTATCGTTGATTACTCGCTCAGTTGGAAAGCCACTCAGAAGTCGATAGCCACTTAGAAGCTTGACAAATAATTATGCCATTAACAATGTACATAAATAGAATGCATACTTTACCCCCAAAACATTTGTATTCGATTTTTCCACTTATCTGAGGTGTTGGTTAAAACAGTTACTTCAGATGTTACCAACATATCCAGTTAATTATCTAGCTAGCTAGTTAGCTGTTATGATGGATAAACTCCTAGTAGATAGATAGATAGATAGATAGAATGCCTAGTAGGTAACAGTAGCTAGCCTGACTTACCTTTCAGGGTATATGAAACAAGGTATTTTGAACTATGGTTACGGGTATAAAACAAGGGATTATGGACTATGGTTACGGGTATAAAACAAGGGATTATGGACTATGGTTACGGGTATAAAACAAGGGATTATGGACTATGGTTACGGGTATAAAACAAGGGATTATGGACTATGGTTACGGGTATGAAACAAGGGATTATGGACTATGGTTACGGGTATGAAACAAGCGATTATGGACTATGGTTACGGGTATAAAACAAGGGATTATGGACTATGGTTACGGGTATGAAACAAGGGATTATGGACTATGGTTACGGGTATGAAACAAGCGATTATGGACTATGGTTACAGGTATAAAACAAGGGATTATGAACTATGGTTACGGTTATGAAACAAGGGATTATGGACTATGGTTACGGGTATAAAACAAGGGATTATGGACTATGGTTACGGGTATGAAACAAGGGATTATGGACTATGGTTACAGGTATAAAACAAGGGATTATGGACTATGGTTAAAAGTATGAAACATGGGATTATGGACTATGGTTACAGGTATAAAACAAGGGATTATGGACTATGGTTACGGGTATGAAACAAGGGATTATGAACTATGGTTACGGGTATGAAACAAGGGATTATGGACTGTGGTTACAGGTATAAAACAAGGGATTATGGACTATGGTTACAGGTATAAAACAAGGGATTATGGACTATGGTTACAGGTATAAAACAAGGGATTATGGACTATGGTTACAGGTATAAAACAAGGGATTATGAACTATGGTTACGGGTATGAAACAAGGGATTATGGACTATGGTTACGGGTACGAAACAAGGGATTATGGACTATGGTTACAGGTATAAAACAAGGGATTATGGACTATGGTTACAGGTATAAAACAAGGGATTATGGACTGTGGTAAGGGTATGAAACAAGGGATTATGGACTATGGTTACGGTTATGAAACAAGGGATTATGGACTGTGGTAAGGGTATGAAACAAGGGATTATGGACTATGGTTAAGTGTATATATGAAACAAGTGTGAAATGGTCTTATTCACAACAATGAGGGCAACTGGATGAAACCAACCACCTGGGTGAGTGACAATGCCCAGGTGTAGAACCTGAAAGCTTTATGTGGAGATGTAGAGTGTTGATGGACACACTGGAACAAAATAGATTTTGTCAATGTAATGCCTTTACTAGTCCGTCTTTACACTTACCAGGCATTGAACCGTCATGTTGGCCATTGATTATCAGACGGTCAGGACAAAATCAAATCAGTGAAACAGTGACATTGGGTAGCAGAGTTTTTCACTACGTTCTGGACTTGAATTCAGAAGAAGTGGTTAGCAAGACAGAGACATCTGTAATTGAATCGTCGCAGTACAGAAGCAGTGTACCAGCCTAGCTCTGGATGTGGCTCTGTGAAATGTATACACTATGGTTTGGACTTTGGAGTCTTTCACAGTGGCATAAAAGCTAGATCTCCGTCTTTGGGTGTCTCTGATCCAAAACAGCCAGACAGCAGCAGGGTTGAGGGATGGCAACTCAAGCCTTCCCATGTTTAAACTTGTGTGCTGAGTTCATGATGGCTTACATACACAGTCAGCATTCATTTTTTGTCACACCAGAATATCTCTGTGCTACACATGAAATATTCAATGTCTAGTCTGATACATCCATGAGGAGGGTATCAGGACATTAGAAAGCATTATGTTCTGAGGAATGAGTGTTTTATACTGAGGTATATCAGTGTGCAATGAGTGTTTTATACTGAGGTATATCAGTGAGGAATGAGTGTTTTATACTGAGGTATATCAGTGAGGAATGAGTGTTTTATACTGAGGTATGTCGTGTCTTTCGCAT
This sequence comes from Salvelinus fontinalis, assembly GCF_029448725.1. Classification (NCBI taxonomy): domain Eukaryota; kingdom Metazoa; phylum Chordata; class Actinopteri; order Salmoniformes; family Salmonidae; genus Salvelinus; species Salvelinus fontinalis. The sequence continues at coordinate 83,956,334 of NC_074668.1, forward strand.
CATTAAACTGAAGATTAGTCTTTATCAAAGATTCTCTGTAATTGGTATTACGTGATTAAACTAATTAATCATGTAACTGTAATTAACTAGGAGGTCGGGGCACCAAGGAAAATATTCAGATTACAAAGTTATAATTTTCCTAATATAACTTTCAGATATTTTAATATCTGTTCACTTAGTCTTCTGATTAATGAATTATTGATGAATCTGCACGAACCCAGTCTTCACTATGAGTCATCCATATATCAATTGTCTTAAATCATTTATTTACTAACTAAGTAATTAATCACAGAAATGCACACACAAACAAACAAAGTACATATGGTTACAAGGAAATGATAGGGGAATGTGCCCTAGTGGGCTAAACCGGCATGGCGGCTTGGTGGACAAATGACTGAGGGCCGCGAAAGATAAAAGACACTTGTCACAGCTGTCGTCCTCCTCATATGAAGAGGAGAAGTTTGCAGGATCGGAAGACCAATGCGCAGCGTGGTACGTATCCATATTTATTTGAATACTTTTCAAGTATGAACAAAAACAATAAACTGAGGAAAACCAACGAAGCTACAGTCCCGAACTAGAGAACACAGAAAACCAGGAACACACAAACAGGAACAATCACCCACAAAACACACTACAAAACAGGCTACCTAAATATGGTTCCCAATCAGAGACAATGACTAACACCTGCCTCTGATTGAGAACCATATCAGGCCAAACAAGAAACCCCACATAGAAACAGACTGCCAACCCAACTCACACCCTGACCATACAAAACAAAAGACAAAACAAAGGAACTAAGGTCAGAACGTGACTGTAACCCCCCCCCCCCCCCCCCCCCCCCCCCCCCCCACCAAGGTGCGGACTCCGGCCGCAAAACCTGAACATTTAGGGGAGGGTCTGGGTGAGCATCTGTCCGCGGTGGCGGCTCTGGCACTGGACGTGGACCCCACTCCACCATTGTCATTACCCGCTTCCGTGGCTCCTAGGAACGGCGACCCTCGCCGCCGACCTAGGATTGGCAACCCTACTAAATAGCCCCACTGGGCTGAGGGGAGCCTCTGGACTGAGGGGCAGCTCCAGACTAAGGGGCAGCTCAGGACTGAGGGGTAGCTCCGGACTGAGGGGTAGCTCCGGACTGAGGGGTAGCTCCTGACTGAAAGGCAGCTCCGGACTGAAGGGTAGCTCAAGACTGAAAGGCAGCTCCGGACTGAAAGGCAGCTCCTGACTGGCGCTGGACAGACGGCGCTGGACAGACGGGCAGCTCAGACGACGCTGGACAGACGGGCAGCTCAGACGACGCTGGGAACACGCACCACTGGGCGAGTGCGGGGAGCAGGAACAGGGCGTACAGGGCTCTGGAGACGCACAGGAGGCACAGGAGGCTTGGTGCATGGTGCCGAAACTGGTGGTACCGGACTGGGGACACGTACCACTGGGCGAGTGCGGGGAACAGGAACAGGGCGTACTGGACTCTGGAGACGCAGAGGAAGCCTGGTGCGTGGTGTTGGCACTGGTGGTACTGGGCTGGTGCGAGGAGGTGGCACCGGATAGACCGGACCGTGAAGGCGCACTGGAGCTCTTGAGCACCGAGCCTGCCCAACCTTACCTGTTTGAATGCTCCCCGTAGCCAGGCCAGTGCGGCGAGGTGGAATAGCCCCTACTGGGCTGTGCTGGCGAACCGGGGACACCATGCGTAAGGCTGGCGCCATGTACGCCGGCCCGAGGAGACGCACTGGAGACCAGATGCGTTGAACCGGCTTCATGGCACCTGGCTCGATGCCCACTCTAGCCCGGCCGATACGAGGAGCTGGGATGTATCGCACCGGGCTAAGCATGCGTACTGGGGACACCGTGCGCTCCACCGCATAACACGGTGCCTGACCAGTACGACGCCCTCTCTCTCCACGGTAAGCACGGGGAGAAGCCTCTCGGGCTTCCAGCCGCTCTGCTGTGCTAGCTCCTCATAATGCCGCCTCTCTGCTTTTGCTGCCTCCAGCTCTGCTTTGGGGCAGCGATATTCCCCTGGCTCTGCCCAGGGTCCTTTGCCATCCAACTCGTCCTCCCATGTCCATTCCTCCTTCTTGCGCTGCTCCTGCTGCGTGTTACCACGCTGCTTGGTCCTTTTTTGGTGGGTGTTTCTGTAACGATCGTCTATGGTGGTAGAAGGATCGGACCAAAGCGCAGCGTAGTAAGTGTTCATGTCTTTTTAATAAACAACACAGAACACTGGAACAAAACAATAAACGAAGTGAACGAACGAAACAGTACCATGTGGCGAACAAACACTGACACGGAAACAAACACCCACAAACCAAAAGTGAAACCCAGGCTACCTAAGTATGATTGTCAATCAGGGACAACAATTGACAGCTGCCTCTGATTGAGAATCATACCAGGCCGAACACAAGATACCCCACATAGAAACAGAAAACATAGACTGCCCACCCCAACTCACGCCCTGACCATACAAAACAAAAGACAAAACAAAGGAACTAAGGTCAGAACGTGACAACACTACAAAGTTGATAATTCTAACAATTGAAATGCTAATCCTTTGCACCTGAACGCTCACTCATTCGGGAATAATTGCAATCAATATATATATTTACGCTCAGTGTGTCGTCGTGATCTCTGTTGGAATCGTCCTTCTTTCTGTTGGAAGTTCATCCGCCCGTCTTTCGTGGTTAGAATGTATACTTCAGAGTCCCATTCTGAAATATTGTATTAGAATATATGTTTCGGCGGTTGTCGGGCTTCGCGTTCAATGATACCGAATTCCTAGCTGCAGACTAGTAATTAATATCAAAGACTTGTTCTTATTGTGTCGGTATCGATAGTCTAAGAGTTTAACCATGTGGGATGGTTAAAAGATCCAGCAATCTACTTAAACCTTATTTCCCTCTGTGATAGAGGTACTGGTCTGGTCTCAAACCTTGGCCCTCTCGTTATCGAGGTAAGCTGGTCTGGTGATAGAAAACCCGGGTGGGGTTTTATTCGGAAGAGCAGAAAGGGCCTGTCCCAGGACGCCAGAACATAACTGTGCTCATGGGCGGTCCTCTGATTTAGTTAACCTTTTCTCAATAGGGGGTGCTGTTTGCACTTTGTAAAAATTTCGTTCCCAAATTAAACTGCCTCGTACTCAATTCTTGCTCGTACAATATGCATATTATTATTACTATTGGATAGAAAACGCTCTCTAGTTTCTAAAACCGTTTGAATTATATCTGTGAGTAAAACAGAACTCGAGTTGGAGCAATCTTCCTGTCAGCAAGTGAGAAATCTGAAATCAGCCAGGCTGTTCTGAGGTCAGTTTATTAATTTGCATGTCTTCTATTGGTTGAGATGCACTGCATACGCCTTCCCCTGGATGTCAGCAAATAGTGAGAATTGGAATGGAGTTGCTAGGCAGATCTGAGGCCATATAAATGGACTGGGAACGTGGGGTCCGGTCTTTCCTTCATTCGCCATGACGCAAGACAGACCTCAGGATGGCGTTCTAGAAAGCTTCCGTTATAGCCCTTAGATATATCCGGCTCTGATTTTATTCGATATAGGTGTTAAAGACATCATAATGTTGTTATTTTAAACCGAGTTATATCAGTTTATATCAGTATTTTGCGATTTTCGGATATTTATTTGTGCTGCGTTCTAGTGAGTTGGGAACGCCTGGGCCACATGGCTAATGTTTACTGCTAATTCCAAAGTTGAAGGCGACAGTCTACAACCGAGCAACGATTCTTTTGGACAAAGGACAACTTGCCCAAGATTCTGATGGGAGCTCATCAAAAAGTAAGAACTATTTATGATGTTAATTCGTTGTTCTGTTGAAAAATGTAAAACTCATATTCCGCCATTAATTTCGGTGCGGTCTCGCTTTAACGCACGCTGTATGTCGAAGTAACGTTAATTTTAAAAATCTAACACAGCGGTTGCATTAAGAACTAATGTATCTTTCATTTGCTGTCCAACCTGTATTTTATAGTCAAGTTTATGATTGTAACAGTAGTCCTCCTCCTCTTCAACCGAAAAGGAGGAGTAGTGATTCGACCAAGGCGCAGCGGGTTGTGAATACATAATTTTAATTAACAAGACGGAAAAAACACGAAACAAAGTACACTTGAATGATTAACAAAATAACAAAACGGAATAGACAGACCTGGACATGGAACTTACATAAAACACGAAGAACGCACAAACAGGGAAAATAGACTACACAAAATGACGATGTACAAAAACAAACCGAACAGTCCCGTATGGTGCGACAAACACTGACACAGGAGACAACGAACACAGTGAAACAACCTACCTAAATATGACTCTCAATTAGAGGAACGCCAAACACCTGCCTCTAATTAAGAGCCATACCAGGCAACCCTTAAACCAACATAGAAACAGAAAACATATAATGCCCACCCAAACTCACGTCCTGACCAACTAACACATACAACAAACTAACAGAAATAGGTCAGGAACGTGACATAACCCCCCCCATAAGGTGCGAACTCCGGGCGCACCAGCACAAAGTCTAGGGGAGGGTCTGGGTGGGCATCTGACCACGGTGGTGGCTCAGGCTCAGGGCGAGGTCCCCACCCCACCATAGTCAATCCCAGCTTACATCTCCCCCTACAAATGACCACCCTCATATTACACCCACTAAAACTTTTGGGTAACATCGACACAAGGGGCAGCACCGGGATAGAGGGATAGCTCAAGACAGAGGGATAGCTCAGGACAGAGGGATATCTCAGGATAGAGAGGTAGCTCAGGATAGAGGGGCAACTCCGGACTGAAAGGCAGCTCCGGACAGAGAGACAACTCTGGACTGAGAGGCAGTTCTGGATAAATAGCCGCTCTGGGCTGAGGGACAGCTCATGACCGGCTGACGACTCTGGACGCTCATGGCCGGCTGACGGCTCTGGACGCTCATGGCTGGCTGACGGCTCTGGACGCTCATGGTTGGCTGACGGCTCTGAACGCTCATGGCTGGCTGACGGCTCTGGACGCTCATGGCTGGCTGACGGCTCTGGACGCTCATGGCTGGCTGACGGCTCTGGACGCTCATGGCTGGCTGACGGCTCTGGACGCTCATGGCTGGCTGACGGCTGGACGCTCATGGCTCACTGACGGCTCTGGACGCTCATGGCTGGCTGACGGCTCTGGACGCTCATGGCTCACTGACGGCTCTGGCAGATCCTGTCTGGTTGGCGGCTCTGGCAGATCCTGTCTGGTTGCGGGCTCTGGCAGATCCTGTCTGGTTGGCGGCCCTGGCAGATCCTGTCTGGTTGGCGGCTCTGGCAGATCCTGTCTGGTTGGCGGCTCTGGCAGATCCTGACTGACGAATGGCTCTAGCGGCTCCTGACTGACTAATGGCTCTGACGGCTCGGGACAGACGGGCGGCTCTAATGGCTCGGGACAGACGGATGGCTCAGACGGCGCTGGGGAGACGGATGGCTCAGATGGTGCTGGGGAGACGGATGGCTCAGATGGCGCTGCGGAGACGGATGGCTCAGATGGCGCTGCGGAGACGGATGGCTCAGATGGCGCTGCGGAGACGGATGGCTCAGATGGCGCTGCGGAGACGGATGGCTCAGATGGCGCTGCGGAGACGGATGGCTCAGATGGCGCTGCGGAGACGGATGGCTCAGATGGCGCTGCGGAGGCGGATGGCTCAGACTGATCCTGTCTGGCGGAAGGCTTTGGCTGCTCCTGTCTGGCGGAAGGCTCTAGCGGCTCCTGTCTGGCGGAAGGCTCTAGCGGCTCCTGTCTGGCGGAAGGCTCTGTAGGCTCATGGCAGACGGGCAGCTTTGCAGGCTCATGGCAGACGGGCAGCTTTGCAGGCTCATGGCAGACGGGCAGTTCATGCGGCTCTTGTCAGACGGACAGTTCAGGCGCCGTTGGGCAGACGGCAGACTCTGGCCGGCTGAGACGCACTGTAGGCCTGGTGCGTGGTGCCGGAACTGGAGGCACCGGACTGGAGACACGCACTTCAAGCCTAGTGCGGGGAGCAGGGACAAGGCACACTGACTTCTCAAAGAGCACTATAGGCCTAGTGCGTGGTACCGGCACTGGTGGTACCAGGCTAAGGGCACGCACCTCAGGACGAGTACGGGGAGAAGGAACAGTGTGTACAGGGCTCTGGAGACGCACAGGTGGCTTAGTGCGTAGTGCCGGAACGGGAGGCACTGGGCTGGAGACACGCACCATAGGGAGAGTGCGTGGAGGAGGAACAGGGCTCTGAAAACGCACTGGAAGCCTGGTGCGTGGTGTAGGCACTGGTGGTACTGGGCTGGGGCGGGGAGGTAGCGCCGGAAATACCGGACCGTGCAGGCGTATTGGCTCCCTTGAACACTGAGCCTGCCCAACCTTACCTGGCTGAATGCTTCCCGTCGCTCGACCAGTGCGGGGAGGTGGAATAACCCGCACCGGGCTATGTAGGCGAACCGGGGACACCATGCGTAAGGCTGGTGCCATGTAAGCCGGCCCAAGGAGATGTACTGGTGGCCAGATATGTAGAGCCGGCTTCATGGCACTTGGCTCAATGCTCAATCTAGCCCTACCAGTGCGGGGAGGTGGAATAACCCGCACTGGGCTATGCACACGTACAGGAGACATCATGCGCTCTACTGCGTAACACAGCGTCTGCCCGTACAACCGCTCTCCACGGTTAGCCTGGGAAGTGGGCGCAGGTCTCCTACCTGCCCTTGGCCCACTACCTCTCAGCCCCCCCCCAAGAAATTTTTGAGCAGTACTCACGGGCTTTTCGGGCTTCCGTGCTAGACGCGTCCCCTCATAACGCCGGTTCCTCTCTCCGGTTTCCTCCGCTCTCCGAGCTGCCTCCAGCTGTTCCCATGGGCGGTGATTTACTCCAACTTTAGCCCATGGTCCCTTTCCTTCTATGATTTCCTCCCAAGACCAGAAATCCTGTTTCGTGCGCTGTCCGTTTACCCGCTGCTTGATCCGGGTTTGGTGGGTGGTTCTGTAACGGTAGTCCTCCTCCTCTTCAACCGAAAAGGAGGAGTAGTGATTCGACCAAGGCGCAGCGGGTTGTGAATACATAATTTTAATTAACAAGACGGAAAAAACACGAAACAAAGTACACTTGAATGATTAACAAAATAACAAAACGGAATAGACAGACCTGGACATGGAACTTACATAAAACACGAAGAACGCACGAACAGGGAAAATAGACTACACAAAAATGACGATGTACAAAAACAAACCGAACAGTCCCGTATGGTGCGACAAACACTGACACAGGAGACAACCACCCACAACGAACACAGTGAAACAACCTACCTAAATATGACTCTCAATTAGAGGAACGCCAAACACCTGCCTCTAATTAAGAGCCATACCAGGCAACCCTTAAACCAACATAGAAACAGAAAACATATAATGCCCACCCAAACTCACGTCCTGACCAACTAACACATACAACAAACTAACAGAAATAGGTCAGGAACGTGACAATGATTAGTTACTGATTAGATTAGGTGCCTCTCCCAAGATTTCTCCCGACATATTGTTGGCAGCTTGGCTACTATTCTCATTGTATAACCACGATTTGTGCCGCTAAATATGCACATTTTCGAACAAACTCTATATGTATTGTGTAATATGATGTTATATGACTGTCATCTAAAGAAGTTTGAGAAGGTTAGTGAAGAATTTAATATCTTTTGCTGGTTTATTCGTTATCGCTATTGTCGGCTTGAATCAATGCTGTTGTGTGGTTGGCTATTGTAGTAAGCGAATATAATGCTATATTGTGTTTTCGCTGTAAAACACTTAAAAAATCTGAAATATTGGCTGGATTCACAAGATCTTTGTCTTTCATTTGCTGTACGCTGTGTATTTTTCATAAATGTTTCATGATGAGTATTTAGGTAATTCACGTTGGTCTCTGTAGTTAGTCTAGTTGCTTTGGTGAGAGGTGGCTGCAATGGTAAACTATGATTTATACCTGAATTATGCACATTTTTCTAACAAAACATATGCTATACAATAAATATGTTATCAGACTGTCATCTGATGAAGTTGTTTCTTGGTTAGTGACTATTTATATCTTTATTTGGTCGAAATTGTGATAGCTACCTATGCAGGAAAACAATGGTAGAAAAAAAAGTTGTGTCTTTTGCTATCGTGGTTAGCTAATAGAAAGACATATTGTGTCTTCCCTGTAAAACATTTTAAAAATCAGAAATGATGGCTGGATTCACAAGATGTGTATCTTTCATCTGGTGTCTTGGACTTGTGATTTAATGGTATTTAGATGCTAGTATTTACTTGTGACGCTATGCTAGGCTATGCTAGTCAGCGTTTTTACTGATGGGGGTGCTCCCGGATCCGGGATTGTGTGCAAGTAGAAGTTAAACTCCAAAGGGAATTGGAGTTTCATTCATTAAACAGTCTGAAATCACATTACATAATTTCACAAATAGTTTAATCTTTACTCATTCATTTTATACAACCATTAGATGTAAGCCTCATAACGGAGACTCTTGTATAAACATGGTTATGGTAATGTGGCTGTATTGTCTCTCATGAGTTTCACAAAATTGTACCAAACGGACCAGTTAGTAGCTGGATTCTTCCCGCTCAGCCCAGTCAAAACTGTTCGCTGCTCTGGCACCCCAATGGTGGAACAAACTCCCTCACGACGCCAGGACAGCGGAGTCAATCACCACCTTCCGGAGACACCTGAAACCCCACCTCTTCAAGGAATACCTAGGATAGGATAAAGCAATCCTTCTGCCCCCCCCCCCCCCCCCCCCCTAAAAGATTTAGATGCACTATTGTAAAGTGGCTGTTCCACTGGATGTCATAAGGTGAATGCACCAATTTGTAAGTCGCTCTGGATAAGAGCGTCTGCTAAATGACTTAAATGTAAATGTAAATGTAATTCTTCACCGATCTTTTATACCTTCTCCAGAACATGAATATTGTTTGGTTGTCAAGTTCTGTGATGTGGAAGAAATTCCTTTGTTCTCTCTATGAAAACTCAGTCTCTCGCAATACTGTCTGGCCATTTAGGAAGATTCTCCCCTAGGAATTTACGACCTCTTTGACCACAGCAGCCTGGGTGTAGGAGACAGAGAGAGGGGGATGGTGCTCGCTGTGTCCAAAGAGGGCAACGTCATGACAGGAATCAGTGAGGAATTAGGGTTTTATACTGAGGTATATCAGTGAGGAATAAGTGTTTTATACTGAGGAATATCAGTGAGGAATTAGTGTTTTATACTGAGGTATATCAGTGAGGAATAAGTGTTTTATACTGAGGTATATCAGTGTAGCAAGTTGTCTTCAGGAACAGTGTCATAATTATTTATTTGTTCTCATTTTAATCTGAATGGTCTGGGCCTCAAGACAGTGTAGGTATGGTGCAAGTCTTGTAGGGATGGTGACTGACTGCATTCTCAGCAAAGTGCTAAATCTAGCTTTTGTGACGATGCACTGCTGTTGTCAACCTTGGTTACGCTTTGAATTTGGGAATGTACGTAACTGTACTGTTTTTATTTGCTAATGTAAGAATTGCACGAAGTCGGAATTATCCGGTGAAATCCATGACAGATCTCTTTTGTCAACGGTTGTCTATTATTTTATTTTAGTGACTGAATGCTTTATGGTTGAGTTCTTCTTAGTGTCTACACAGGTGTTCAATATTAGCATCCGTCTCCTGCTGATCGTCAATCCATACTATATTTTCAGTAAGTCAGCAATCCCCTTAGACTGAGAATGACTCTCAGTGCTCATAAAGAGCGAACTAGTACGAAGCTATGGCTGTCAGCATCAGTGGGGGGGAGGGGGGGGGGGGGGCGTATTTACTTGGTTGTGACAGAGGAAAGACACTAGGCGTGCAGGGAGCCCATTACTTCCCAACTCGACTACAGGAATGGCGCCTAAATCCTAAATCACAAGCGGTAGGAGCCGTTGGAAATGTATAAAGACAGAGTTGGTATTTCCAGCTAAACAATCTCATTCCTGGACACCAGCTGTTTGGCAGAGTGACAGTGGGAAGCCAGCCAGTAATGCTTCAGGCCATTTTGTAAAGGTGCCTGGGAATTCTTTTCCTAGTCCTCTTTTTTGGGATTCAGGAAACAAGTCATTGGTCTTTTTTCGGCATCTGTGACGTTCATTATGTGTTTATTTTTACTGTGTCTGGCATACTGGCCATGGTTGTGGTGTCTGTGATCGGAGTCCAGGAAACTGATACAGTCGAGGTCTAACTCCGTGCTATCGTCTCTGATCTGCACCACTGAGAGATATTATTCCGAACAATTCTTCCTCCAGATTTCGTCATTGTTTGAGAATGAGAAAGTCAATGTGTGAGAGAGGAAAAGTTACCTTTGCCTGTAAAGAATCTAGCTGAAAGACAGAAAATGAGGTAGGCCTCATCACTCTCAGAGAGCCATTGTGGATCAATACTCAAAAGGTATTTTTCTCTTTTCATACAGCAGGAAGCAGTTGATATGTATCTGTGGATTTCTTTAGAGCAATGATGTTCCATCCTGGTTCTGTAGACGTACAGGGTGTGTAAGGTTTAATTTTTGTTCATCACCAACACACCTGATTAGACTAACCAATGTATCTTCATGCCCCTGATAAATGGAATCAGGTGAGTTAACTGGTCTGGAACAAAAGCTTGCACAGTTTGTTGTTCTCCAGGACCAGGATGGAAGAATACTGTTTTATGGTGTTTCTGCCATGTAGTTCACACCTATCCTGTCATTTGTAATCTTAAAGGGCAAGACTTGGGCTTGTTTGAAATCTATATATATACGTTTTTTATTTAACCTTTATTTAACAAGGCAAGTCAGTTAATGTCACGCCCTTAGAGAGCCTATTAATGTCTCTATTTGGTTTGGTCAGGGTGTGATTTGGGGTGGGCATTCTATGTTTTGTTTTTCTATGATTTTGTATTTCTATGTTTTGGCCAGGTATGGTTCTCAATCAGGGACAGTTGTCTATCGTTGTCTCTGATTGGGAAACATACTTAGGTAGCCCTTTTCCCTCCTTTCTTTGTGGGAAGTTAACTTTGTTTGTTGGCACTATTGCCTTAAGGTTCACGGATGTTTTTGTATTGTTTATTGTTTTAGTCGGCGTCATCCTAAATAAAGAGGGAATGTGTACGCTCACCAAGCTGCACCTTGGTCCAGTTCTTTCAACAGCCGTGACAGAACCTCCCACCACCAAAGGACCAAGCAGCGTGGTAAAGAGTACTCCTGGACATGGGAGGAGATTCTGGATGGTAAGGGACCCTGGAGGCAGGCTGGGGAGTATCACCGTCCAAGGGAGGAACTGGAGGCAGCTAAGGCAAAGCGGCAGCGTTATGAGGGAACACGGCTAGCAAGGAAGCCCGAGAGGCAGCCCCCCTCAAAAAAATTGGGGGGCACACGGGGAGTGTGGCAGAGTCAGGATTCAGACCTGAGCCAACTCCCCGTGCTTATCTTGGCGAGCATTTGACTGGTCAGGCCCCGTGCTATGGGGTGATGCGCACTGTGTCTCGGTTGAGCATTCACAGGCCGGTGTGCTCTGTGCCAGCGTCCCGCATTTGCCGGGTGGAAGTGGGCATCCAGCCAGAACGGGTGGTGCCAGCTCTGCGCTCGAGACCCCCAGTGCGCCTCCACGGCCCAGTGTATCCGGTGCCTTGGCCAAGGAAGAAGCCTCCTGTATGTCTCCCCAGCCTGGTGAGTCCTGTGCCTGCTCCCAGAGCCAGGCTTCCTGTGTGTTTCTCCACTCTAGAGAAGGCCTCCTGCCCGGAGCCTCCAGAGACGGCCTCAGCCCGGAGCCCGCAGCGAGGGCGCCCAGCCCGGGGGCGGCGGCGAGGTTCCCCACACCAGAGGCATCACCAAAGTGGGGTGAGCCAGAGGTGGAGCGGGGTCTGCGTCCCGCACCTGAGCCACCACCGCGGATAGATGCCCACCCAGACTCTCCCCTATAGGTTCAGGTTTTGCGGCCAGAGTTCGCACCTTTGGGGGGGGGGGGGGGTACTGTCACACCCTGACCTTAGAGAGCCTTTTAATGCCTCTATTTGGTTTGGTCAGGGTGTGATTTGGGGTGGGCATTCTATGTTTTGTTTTTCTATGATTTTTGTATTTCTATGTTTTGGCTGGGCATGGTTCTCAATCAGGGACAGCTGTCTATCGTTGTCTCTGATTGGGAACCATACTTAGGTAGCCCTTTTCCCTCCTTTCTTTGTGGGAAGTTAACTTTGTTTGTTGGCAGTATTGCCTTAAGCTTCACGGTTGTTTTTGTATTGTTTATTGTTTTTGTCGGCATCATCCTAAATAAAGAGGGAATGTGTACGCTCACCAAGCTGCACCTTGGTCCAGTTCTTTCAACAGCCGTGACAGTTAAGAACAAATTCTTATTTACAATGACAGCCTACACTGGCCAAACACGGATGACGCTGAGCCAATTGTGCGCCGCCCTATGGGACTCCCAATCACAGCCGGTTGTGATACAGCCTGGATAGAACAGAGTTCATGTAGACTAGGACATTCATTTTGAAGTATTAAGATGCAACAACGTATTGTACAACATGCTAACAATGTCTTTTAAATGAGGTCCTAGCTAAAATAGTCTATCTTTATGTCGTAGCTTAGAACAAGAGCATTTTGTATGCCTTGTTAGATTAAATCGTCTCGAACCATCAAAAGCATTGTGAGGGAATTGTATTGATCACTGGCTTTAAAGTAAACAAACATTATAGTCAGTTCACTTGGCATGATATAAATCATAATGAAAGTCAACAAGTGGTTCTGCTTACCTTCCTTCTTTTATACACGTCTTATCCTTAAGTTATGCCTGTTATTTCTATTACTGTAAATACACATGCTCGTTCAAGCCCCAGTGCTTCCCTTACCCTTCTTTAACAATGACACCTTAGTTATTGTTCCGCCACACATACAGCTGTAGGATCTTAATTTGAACCAGTTTGCTACAGCAGGAAAATAATGATACAGGAAATGTGAATTATTATGTGGATTATAATTAGTGGACATTTCTGTAGGGGTTTGATAAATGTTTTGTGAGGGAAAATGAAGTCTGAATTTTCATAGTGGAAATTTCAAACTTCAGAAGCCTCAAATACACTACAAGTTTTAAAAGTACTGCAACAGGGTCATCAAATTAAGATCCTTGTACCATTTGGAGCAATGCAGTAATATGAAAGGGCAAAATGTATTCTTTGTCATTATATGTAGTGTGCCTAATATGCTTCATAGCATGAACATATCTGGCTGATTCCCTGCAGTGGCTAGTGACTTGCTGGAACACAGTCTGTCAGTCAACAAATGAGAAGCTACTTAATACGCAGGCACCTTTTTCTTGTCAATAAATGTATTTAAAAAGACCATACCAAACAGACAGAATATAACCAACTTCCCCAGAGCCAACTGCCAAGTCCGATAGAAGAAATACATAAGAAGTCAAACCCCAGCTCAAACAGTAGCTGCCACAGACTAGAGCAACGCCAGAACACAGGCAGCACAGACCTTTCTGGAGAAAAGACTTCACCACAAGATGTTACATTATCTGCTGATATGCCATCATACGGAGTGGATTTAGAAACACTGTGAGAGGGACTTAGCTTGGTGTTTCAGCGGTCAACCCACGATAGATGATTACCTAGAAGCCTTTGGAAACCTAATAATTACATGCAGAAAATATCAGAGCCCTAAGTTTTCCATGGAGATCCAGGGAAAGAAAACCCCCAAAAAATAATTATCCCTCAAACATTTTTTTCCATCTGTCTCCGAATGAACGTAAATGCAGCTCAATGAAACAGGAGTATGTGTTCCGCCATGACAAAGACATGTTGGAGGCAAAAGTTTACTTCAGACCGCAGGACTCCATGACCTAATGAGACAATACAGTTGAAGTCAGAAGTTTACATACACTTAGGTTGGAGTCATTAAAACTTGTTTTTTAACCACTCCACAAATTTCTTGTTAACAAACTATAGTTTAGGCAAGTCGGTTAGGACATCTACTTTGTGCGTGACAAGTCATTTTTCCAAAAATTGTTTACAGACAGATTATTTCACTTACAATTTGACTATCACAATTCCAGTGGGTCAGAAGTTTACATACACTAAGATGACTGTGCCTTTAAACAGCTTGGAAAATGATGTCATGGCATTGAGTCAATTGGAGGTAGACCTGTGGATGTACTTCAAGGCCGACCTTCAAACTCAGTGCCTCTTTGCTTGACATCATGGGAAAATCAAAAGAAATCAGCCAAGACCTCCACAAGTCTGGTTTATCCTTGGGAGCAATTTCCAAATGCCTGAAGGTACCATGTTCATCTGTACAAACAATAGTACGGATGTATAAACACCATGGGACCACGCAGCCGTCATGCCGATCAGGTTGGAGACGCATTCTGTCTCCCAGAGATGAACGTACTTTGGTGTGAAAAGTGCAAATCAATTCCAGAACAACAGCAAAGGACCTTGTGAAGATGTTGGAGGAAACAGGTACAAAAATATCTATATCCACAGTAAAACGAGTCCTATATCGACATATCTGGAAAGGCCGCTCAGCAAGGAAGAAGCCACTGCTCCAAAACCGCCATAAAAAAACCAGTCTACGGATTGCAACTGCACATGGGGACAAAGATCATACTTTTTGGAGAAATATCCTCTGGTCTGATGAAACAAAAATAGAACTGTTTGGCCATAATGACCATTGTTATGTTAGGAGGGAAAAGGGGGGAGGCTTGCAAGCCAAAGAACACCATCCCAACTGTGAAACACAGGGATGGCAGCATCATGTTGTGGGGGTGTTTTGCTGCAGGAGGGACTGGCGCACTTCACAAAATAGATGGCATCATGAAGGAGGAAAATTATGTGGATATATTGAAGCAACATCTCAAGACATCCGTCAGGAAGTTAAAGCTTGGTCGCAAATAGATCTTCCAAATGGACAATGACCCCAAGCAGACTTCCAAAGTTGGGGCAAAATGGCTAAAGGACAACAAAGTCAAGGTATTTGAGTGGCCATCACAAAGCCCTGTCCTCAATCCTATAGAACATTTGTGGGCAGAACTGAAAAAGCGTGTGCGAGCAAGGAGGCCTATAAACCTGACTCAGTTACACCAGCTCTGTCAGGACCAATGGGCCAAAATTCACCCAACTTATTGTGGGAAGCTTGTGGAAGGCTACCCAAAACGTTTTACCCAAGTTAAACAATTTAAAGGCAATGCTACCATATACTAATTGAGTGTATTGTTAACTTCTGACCCACTGGGAATGTGATGAAAGACAAAAAAGCTGAAATAAATAATTTTCTCTACTATTATTCTGACATTTCACATTCTTAAAATTAAGTGGTGATCCTAACTGAACTCAGACAGGGAATTTTTACTAGGATTAAATGTCAGGAATTGTGAAAAACTGAGTTTAAATGTATTTGGCTAAGGTGTTTGTGAACTTCTGACTTTAACTGTATATAGGAACTGCTGCATGTGCCCTCATGAACTATGAATCAGATGGCTGGAGCGAGCAATGTGACAAGTGTAGCTCAATTCTGATTGATTGATGTGGCTTCTGGAAAGGAAGACAGCTTTCCAACAAAGGATGCACTTAATGTTTTCGTTCACAGTCGGGGGGCGTTTGTATCTGCTGTTATTTCTCCCACACTTCGCATTGTGTGATGATACTGAACGTAGACATACTGTACAGTTTATGTGTGAAATCTGTGGAAGTCATTCAATCTGGGTGTCGAGAGAGCAATTGTACTGTTGTGAATCCGCATGCGTGAGCTGTGTGGTGTGAATTGGGTTCCGTCGTCCATCTTGTGGTGTGTGGCTTCAGTTTCCACATTAGTTCATCTACCAGTACTGCTACTGGCGCTCTGCGCCTGCAAGATCTACTGCCAGATATCTGGAAAAGTTCGAATGACTCACTGGCTGAGACTGGA
The DNA here is from genome assembly GCF_029448725.1 of Salvelinus fontinalis. NCBI lineage: Eukaryota > Metazoa > Chordata > Actinopteri > Salmoniformes > Salmonidae > Salvelinus > Salvelinus fontinalis. The sequence goes on from NC_074668.1 coordinate 83,972,263, forward strand.
CCATTTCTTCCCTTCTCTTTCTGATATTTCTATTTGCCCCTTTCATTTACATTTTTCACTGTGTAGTGAGGTTTTCCACTGGCATTGAACCACTAACATAACTGTATCAATTAGCCTTGCCGTTTCCCTTTATTTCTGTTTAGAATGTTTTTAGGGACCATATTAAACATACACACAAACGAAACAGAGCTGAACAGTGAGTTAGCGAGAGGAAGTAACTTGGCAACGCGTTCTTGCTGTGAAGTCCTTCCACCAAAACATTGCCGTTGATATCCACTGCGCTCCCTGTTTTTATGGCACCTCTGACCACTTTCCTGGTCCTCTACTACATTGGACCTCCATGGAGGATCCAGGAGAGAATTGTTAGCAAATCTGTGTTTTACGACATGCCAAGTCTCCGAAACGCTGAGGAAGGTCCATAGAGGCTGATGAATTTCTATCCTCTGTCAAACTTTTCAGTAGCTCACATATGAGCAGGAACAGGGAGATGTGGAAGAAAGCTTTATTAATGACATAGAAATATGGAAGACATATATACTTTACATTTTTAATGAACTATATAGTTAGGGAAAAAATGATTAATGACTCCCTGATTTACCAGTGTTTGGGTCTGTAAATCTACTCATACAGCGCCCTCCTCAGCCTGGAGGACTAACTCACATCAACATTGCTAAGTGTAGCAGATACTGACTACTTTAGTCATGTGACATTTTTTATACATTTAAATGAAAGTTATATTGTTAAAATTAACCTTTGAACCGTATGATTGGACCAGAGGCCTCTTAACCCCAAACTAATGCCAAGAAATACTCTCAACACAGAAATATGCATTTTCTTATTCGAGAGCATGCAAATAGTTCACACTGTATTTCCATTGCAACTTCTAGGCCATGGTGCTTTAATCTAGTTTACAACCAGTATGGGCTGTTGATTCCAAAATGTCATCTTTGGGAAACGCTGGTCAGAGTGGTTACATTTGTTTATACACACACTGTCAGCATAAGCTTCACCATATTGAGTCACATGGTTTGTCCTCAAGAGGCCTCAACAACTTAGAGAGAGCTAGAAGATAAAGATTGTAGACAGAGAAAGAGAGAGAGAGAGCTAGAAGATAAAGATTGTAGACAGAGAAAGAGAGAGAGAGAGAGAGAGCTAGAAGAGGGAGATTGTAGAGAGATAGAGAGAGATAGCGAGATGAAGCTACATTAATGTATATCTGATAACAGCACAGAAAAAGTAAGGTGAGAGCGAGAACATTGTAGCTGTTAGTTTACTACTCTCAGTCTAACAATATCTAATGCAAACATAGTTGGACAACATTTAGACAACCACTTTTGACTCTCCTCAAAGTGTGAAAGCGGTGATTCAAGCCCAGAGAGCAACTGCACATGTGAGACTATGATCTCCATTCATTTAACACCATGAAGCTAAAGTTGTAAAGTGATAAATCCTCTACAGGATCGGTGTTCCTAAACCGGGACAGTTGTTGCTCAATAGGCGATAATGTGACTAGAATGACGGTGAATACAACAGCCAACTTTCCGGGACATAGACATGTCTTATATGGGCAGAAAGGTTACATTCTTGGTAGTCTAACTACAATGTCCAATTTACAGTAGCTATTACAGCAAAACAAGACCATGCTATTGTTTGAGGATAGTGCACAACAACAAAACACTTTTATCACGGCAACTGGTTTGATACATTCACCTCTGAAGGAAGATAATGTACTTACATTCAGTAATCTTGCTCTGATAAGCTCTGATTTGTCATCCTGAAGGTCCCAGAGATAAAATGTAGCATGGTTTTGTTTGATAAAATCAATTTTATATTAAAATGTGGGAACTGGGTTCTACAGTTTGACCCCACTGCTGTATCTGTCTCCACACCTACCCCGCCCGGCCATCTAGATGTGTGAAGGTCAGTGTTTTTTCGGTAGGGAAGCTAATGATCCATCATGTATGACATTCCTGGGAGTGTGTAAACGTACATTTTTTATTACCAAACTTCTGAAGCCTTTTAAAACCAAAAATACACAAAGAGTTATCCTGCAACAAGGTGATAAAATGAATATCCGACATTTGTAGATATTTGGCTTACAATGGGCTCTGAAATTAACTTGGTGTTTAGGCAGTTAGACTTTTTCAAACACTGAAATGAAAGAATGAGACAGGTGAGAGGGATGTACAGAACTGAAATGTTACACTCTGAGATTGAACCCTGGCCTCCCATAGGAGAATGCATAGTTCAGAGTTGGCTGTGTTACCGCTAGACCAAACTCCAGCACACCTAACACCTCTTAAAACTCAACCAGAAATACCCAAGGATGGAGATATCGTTGGGAGACAGACCTTGTTGAAATTGATACATACATATCCGTTCTTTGACAGGAGGTGATATGTGAATGTTGGAACGGTCAATCATGTGTGTCAGTGTCATGGGGAGCTCTGCACGGACTTAGGCTACTAAAATCTGAAATCCTATACACTTTCCAGGTTAATGGTAAATACAGCCTGTTAAGTGGTTGTGTGCTGAGACTTCTCCTTGACAGACTTTAAAACTACTGATTCCGGTCCAACATTAGCCGCTTGGAAAAAAGGCGTCTTGTTTCTAGGTCCTTTAGTGACTTTTTTTGTATGTACTGTATTGCATTCTACCCTATCTTAGTCTTGGCAGTTATCTATGGAAAATAAACATCCCAACATGCGACGGGACTCAAAACGTACAGTTGAGATGTTTCAGGGATCACTTCCAAGATATTGTCCTTCAGTTGCTGTGTAGAGAGAACTCTGGATGAGGAACTTACCGAGCTTAATGCATTTTGAAGTGGGTTTGGCAACATTTGTTTTCTATCAGATTCTGCGAGACCCCTACTTATGGCTTCCAGTATATATGGCTGGTTGAGGCTTCACACACGACTCAGGGGTTTTAAATCCAGTTTCTGCTCTGTGGTGATTCCAACTACATCAACCGCTAGCCGTCTGACACGGGAGGCAGCAGTCAATGACTTGGCTTCCTTGCTCCAATATCAATAATACAAATATTTTGATTGTTCTGGAAAATGTTTGTTACCATGCTTTGGGAACCGTTCTTTAGGAGCCATGCTTTGGGACACAACCCACTGAAGTTTATTTGGGCTCAGCTTTTTTCAACTGAACAGGTGTTACTATAGAAGTGTGCAGACTCAGAGAAGAGTCTACAGGCCACTTGGGTTAGAGACTTTAGCTCGACAAGCAAATGCTGTCTCTAATGGTAGCTAGCTGTTTGTATTGGAGCCCTGTGTGCAGTTGGTTGCGTTTAAGGCTGTAATTCAGTTTACAACTTAACTATGAAAGAACCACACAAGAGGTCCTGTACATGCGTCTGCCTTATTCCCAACCCTTACAAAACCAGTAGCTGAGTAAAGGAAACAGGAGGAGAGGCCAGTGCAGGGAGGGCCTTGAGGACGTTATGACCTGTGATAGATGGAGACCTCAACATGTGGCACGCAGTAAGCTCTGAGCTCCGATGGAGGTCAGCTATTTGTTGCTCTTGTACTGATCCCAGTGGGCCTGACCTGTGAGTTGCTCAAGCCCCTGTCCCTCCCCAAACGGGTGGCCGTATATCATGACAAGGCAGACAATCCAGGGGTGGTTGAGGTAATTGCTTGCAGTTACCAAATGGTGTTGGGAGGCCTCCTAGGAGGTGAAGAAAGCGTAGCTCCCATTTGTAGGACAAGTATTGATTTCAGGGTACGCATCACAACGGAATAGGATTTAGAAAAGCTGACTTCTCACACCCCTTAGAGGTCCCCACAGTTCCCCTTCTTTCCTGAATGCCAGTTAAATATCCTCATGGCAATTTTGGTCAGCAGTACAGCATCGTGGGGAACATTTCCACCCAGTCTGGAAATACTGACGGAGGCAACCCAATTCCTGCACTGCGTTGTCGTTCTGCCTCCATTAAGAGCAAAAAATACCTCATTTTAATTCTAGGTTCCTCTCCGATTTATCATTTGTCTCTCGATGTTGTCCCAAACTGACAGCGCGGACGGTGGATTCTTGAGCTGTGAGCTCATACACCCACAATACTGGTAGATACCACTCTATGTTGTGTTGTGGTTACCACCCCCCTCCCCTCAATCCAACCCACCCCCTCTCTGCTTTCTTTACAATATGAGAATGTTGTGTTCCGAGGAAAGTTAGGGTCAAGACATGCTGCTTTTTAAAATCCCTTTCCCAATGTAGGTTAGTTAGTTTGTGCTCTGGGAAGTCTTGAGACTCTCATGGGTTCTACCTGCTACAGTCATTAGTTTAACTCAGTCAGACAAAAGGCAATGTAATGTCAATGTGGATGATACATTAAGTCAACTAGTCTCTCTGTTGTTCTAACCAGAAAATCAAATCAAATATTATTTGTCATATACACATGGTTAGCAGATGTTAATGCGAGTGTAGCGAAATGCTTGTGCTTCTAGTTCCAACCATGCAGTAATATCTAACAAGTAATCTAACCTAACAATTTCACAACAACTACCTTATACACACAAGTGTAAAGGAATGAATAAGAATATGTACATAAAAATATATGGATGAGCGATGGCCTAACGGCATAGGCAAGATGCAGTAGATGGTATAGAGTACAGTATATACATATGAGATGAGTAATTTAGGGTATGTAAACATTATATAAAGTGGCATTGTTTAAAGTGGCTAGTGATACATTTATTACATCCAATTTGTAATTATTAAAGTGGCTAGAGATTTGAGTCAGTATGTTGGCAGCAGCCACTCAATGTTAGTGATTTAACAGTCTGATGGCCTTGAGATAGAAGCTGTTTTTTAGTCTCTCGGTCCCCGCTTTGATGCACCTGTACTGACCTCGCCTTCTGGATGATAGCGGGGTGAACAGGCAGTGGCTCGGGTGGTTGTTGTACTTGATCATCTTTTTGGCCTTCCTGTGACATCGGGTGCTGTAGGTGTCCTAGTTTGCCCCCGGTGATGCGTTGTGCAGACCTCACTACCCTCTGGAGAGCCTTACGGTTGTGGGCGGAGCAGTTGCCGTACCAGGCGGTGATACAGCCCGACAGGGTGCTCTCGATTGTACACCTGTAAAAGTTTGTGAGTGTTTTTGGTGACAAGCCA
>NC_074668.1:83982385-84030450 GCF_029448725.1 Salvelinus fontinalis
CACTGGGTGTAACAGCTGTTGGAAGAAGAGGACCAAGGTGCAGCGTGGTACATATCCATAATGTATTTTAATGAGAATGAATACGACAAAATACAAAAATAACAAAGTGAAACAAAATGAAAACCGAAACAGTCCCGAATGGTGCAAACACTGAAACGGAAAATAATCACCCACAAAACACAATAGAAAGCAGGCTACCTAAATATGGCTCCCAATCAGAGACAACGACTGACACCTGCCTCTGATTGAGAACCATACTAGGCCAAACACATAAAAATATAACATACAGAACAAAACATAGAAAAACAACATAGAATGCCCACCCCAACTCACGCCCTGACCAAAATAAAATAAAAACATAACAAAGGAACTAAGGTCAGAACGTGACACTGGGAATGTGATGAAAGAAATAAAAGCTGAAATAAATAATTATCTCAACTATTATTCTGACATTTCACATTCTTAAAATGAAGTGGTGATCCTAACTGACCTAAGACAGGTAATTTTTACTGGGATTAAATGTCAGGAATTGTGAAAAACTGAGTTTAAATGTACTTGGCTAAGGTGTATGTAAACTTCCGACTTCAACTGTGCATGTAATCAATTGTATCTTATTGTTCCTATTATCAATCAATGAAAGTGTTTCTATGCACGGGATGTGAGTTGTCACGGTGCGTGTATAGATGTCTTTATGTTGGGTTATGTGCTGACTCTTGCGGTTCCCGTCTTAGTATCCATTGTTACATAACATGGGTCATTATGGAGTTCAGTCTGGATGGTTTGACTGTGGGGGTTTGAGGTAACAGTTCAGTCTGAATGGTTTGACTGTGGGGGTATGAGGTAGCAGTTCAGTCTGGATGGTTTGACTGTGGGGGTATGAGGTAACAGTTCAGTCTGAATGGTTTGACTGTGGGGGTATGAGGTAACAGTTCAGTCTGGATGGTTTGACTGTGGGGGTTTGAGGTAACAGTTCAGTCTGAATGGTTTGACTGTGGGGGTATGAGGTAACAGTTCAGTCTGAATGGTTTGACTGTGGGGGTATGAGGTAACAGTTCAGTCTGAATGGTTTGACTGTGGGGGTATGAGGTAACAGTTCAGTCTGAATGGTTTGACTGTGGGGGTTTGAGGTAACAGTTCAGTCTGGATGGTTTGACTGTGGGGGTTTGAGGTATCAGGTCAGTCTGGATGGTTTGACTGTGGGGGTATGAGGTAACAGTTCAGTCTGAATGGTTTGACTGTGGGGTCTATGAGGTAACAGTTCAGTCTGAATGGTTTGACTGTGGGGGTATTTGTTCTTAACTGACTTTACTATTTAAATTAAATAAAAAATACATTTTTTAAATAAAAATAAATAACCCAACCCCTCTGATTACATGCCACTTCATTGTTAATCAAATTGTATTTGTGACATGCGCTGAATACAACATGTAGACCTTACAGTGAAATGCTGACTGACAAGCCCTCAACCAACCAGTTGAGGGCTTTTTCTTCAATGCAGTTGAAGAAAGTCTACTTTATCATCAGTATATTTGGTAGCAGAAGAGAGAGGACACGTATTGCTTCAACTATACCATACCAAGGCACATTGTAGTAAAACAAAGTAATGTAATGACTGTATTCAAACTCCATCAACTTTGCCTCTGATTATCCAGAGAAACTGATCCAAGATCTGTGCTTGCAGTGGATAGCGTGTGTGCCCCTCCGCTCACTGCTCTGTCTGAGTAGCAGAGGGACTGAGAGGAGAGTCCTGTCTGCTGGTTCAACGTGGACCTCCTTTCAGTTCAGCCACAGTCCCCTCCTACCTCCTCAGATATAGAGCGTTTTGACTAGCCGTGGAGTCAACCAGAGCTGAATCTTTAACAGAGCACGCTGCTGGGTCTCTCTGCCTCAGCCCCCAGACACACACACACACACACACCATACACACACACACACCGACCAAACACATGGAGTACTGCCACGCTGTGTTTCTCTGGATCTGCTGCAGCCTGTTGCCAGGTGAGCTAACGTGTGTGTGTGTGTGTGTGTGTGTGTGTGTGTGTGTGTGTGTGTGTGTGTGTGTGTGTGTGTGTGTGTGTGTGTGTGTGTGTGTGTGTGTGTGTGTGTGTGTGTGTGTGTGTGTGTGTGTGTGTGTGTGTGTGTGTGTGTGTGTGTGTGTAGTTCTATGCATGTGTACAATAAGTAGTAGTTATTACATTTAATTTTTTCCAGCTCTCTCTGGAAGGCACATAAAACGTTTGTGGCAAAGCTTTTATAGGAGCTAAAGTTAGTCTAATGTTTGCATGAGAAGAGGCAGACAGTCTAGCTTTTAGTTTTCCAATATTTATTTGGAAATGTAGACAGGAATATAATTCCACAGTGTCCTAAGTGAAGGGACTTTCTGGAGAACTAGTAAATTAGTGTCTCCTCTCTCGTGAAGCGAATATCTTAAACTACTATAATATCAGTCTCATATCTTGATCTACTCTAATATCTAAGTTTCATATCTTGTCTCATATCTAGAAACACTCTGATACCTTAGTATCATATCTCAAACTATCATATCTTAGTCTCATATTTTAGTCTAACATATCTTAGTATCATATCTTGATCTACTCTAATATCTTAGTCTTATATCTTGAACTACTATAATATCTTAGTCTCATATCTTGAGCTCATACTGTGTGAGAGAGATGGTGCTGAGTTGGCTTGTTGAAGGGATGTGCTGGTTTCCTCAGGTTTGACAGAGGTGCGCTGTCTCTCATTGAAAGCAGGTGTGTCCTTTGAAATGAAAGGGGGTGCTATCTGTTTAGAAACTAAGCGCTCAGAGTTTCCAGCATCTGGAAATGTGTGGTGCGCAGCCAGAACTGGGGTCAATTACCAGTAAAAGTACAATAGCAGCAACATATTGAAGTGGAATGGAGAGAGAGAGAGAGAGAGAGAGAGAGAGAGAGAGAGAGAGAGAGAGAGAGAGAGAGAGTTGTTTGAATTTCCTATGACTATATGACCTGAATTGTATAACCTGATATGGATTGCACCTCGCTGTCGATCTTCATCAGTTTTAATTATACGGTAATATGAAATTGGACCGATGTCAAGAGAGATTGTTATGACAGGTGGCTTTCAAAGAGTGCACACGGCTCGCAATACTGGTAGCCATACATACTGTATATGTTAGTGTAATTGCTCCAGTCTACGGCAATGTACAGTTTGTCACTGTTGAAGTGACATGGAAATGTCTGACGTTTCTTGTCCTTACTGCTTTCCAGTAATGTACTACTGACCTTAATCTAACAAGCAGTTGGATAGCACTAGGTTCCTATCAGGAATCAAGGTAAGACCCAAGTGCAGACTGTGTGAAGTAACAATGTTTATTGTAACAACAGGGGCAAACGACAGGTCAAGGCAGGCAGGGGTTGATAATCCAGAGTAGAGGCCAAGGTTCAGGACGACAGGCAGGCTCAGGGTCAGGTCAGGTCAGGCAGGGGTCGATAATCCAGAGTAGAGGCCAAGGTTCAGGATGACAGGCAGGCTCAGGGTCAGGGTCAGGTCAGGCAGGGGTCGGTAATCCAGAGTAGAGGCCAAGGTTCAGGACGACAGGCAGGCTCAGGGTCAGGTCAGGTCAGGCAGGGGTCGATAATCCAGAGTAGAGGCCAAGGTTCAGGACGACAGGCAGGCTCGGGGTCAGGGTCAGGTCAGGCAGGGGTCGGTAATCCAGAGTAGAGGCCAAGGTTCAGGACGACAGGCAGGCTCAGGGTCAGGGTCAGGTCAGGCAGGGGTCGGTAATCCAGAGTAGAGGCCAAGGTTCAGGACGACAGGCAGGCTCAGGGTCAGGGTCAGGTCAGGCAGGGGTCGATAATCCAGAGTAGAGGCCAAGGTTCAGGACGACAGGCAGGCTCAGGGTCAGGGTCAGGTCAGGCAGAGGTCGGTAATCCAGAGGTCGAGCAAGGTACAGGACAACAGGCAGACTCAGGGACAGGCAGAGTGGTCAGGCAGGGGTCGATAATCCAGAGTAGAGGCCAGGGTACAGGACGGCAGGCAGGCTCAGGGTCAGTCAGAGTGGTCAGGCGGGCAGGTACAGGATCAGGACAGGCAAGGGTCAAAAACCAGGAGGACGAGGAAAAAGAGAGACTAGGGACAAACAGGAGCTTAGACAAACCGCTGGTAGACTTGAACAAACAAGACGAACTGGCACAGACAGAAAACACAGGTATAAATATCCAGAGGATAAGTGGGGAAGATGGGCGACACCTGGAGGTGGTGGAGACAAGCACAAGGACAGGTGAAGCAGGTCAGGGCGTGACAGGTTCCCATGGTTTTTACACCCTCTTGTTGAAGTAGACTAGCTATTTTTCATCTTTGATTAGATGTTGTTAGATGACACGAGGCCTGAGGGTGGAGCAGTAGAGGAAATGTCTACTGGAAATATTTACTGAGATGGAGGAATTTGATGTTGGGTCCAAGTTTTGGACACATACAGTCTTGCCGAGGGGAGGAAAGGTCGACCTGGCGAACACAGAGTCTGGAATGAGAGAGAGAGAAGCTGTTGGCCGGACTGGGAAAGAAGCTCTGACAATAAGACGGGAAAGGGCTGCATTCCAGATTTCTATTTATTGTGGGAGTCTTTGCATCACTAAATGTCCTGTTTGAACAAGGTTGCTTAACATGGTCAGAATGGTGGTAGCGGGGATAGTGACAGAGCAAAATGTCATGGCATACATGCTGATGACAACTCATTGAGTGTGAAAAACTGAGGGAGCTGTGCCAGCAAAGTTAGTGGGCTTCATGCCTTTAGTCAATAAGGACAAAGTCAGTGGACACTCATCCAGACAGAGCCTCTGTCTGCGGCAAAAACAATGTACCTTCTGAAGCAGACCAAAGTTCATGTGGTGCTGTCATTTCCACAGAGGATGAGGGTTTGCTGACGGGTTGGCTGGATCATTCTGACATATTCACAGCTGTCCACTGCTGCTGTCTACATGTGATCTTGTCCACTGCTGCTGTCTACATGTGATCTTGCAGCTCTAACCGGTTGCAGCACTGTGGATGGGGCTTCCTTCATGTAGAATGTATTTAGAGATTGAAACATTGAGCCACATGAAGTGTACAGTCTGTTTGAGGTATGAACAGCCTGCGGGCATTCAACGGTTTTCCAAAGCTGTCACACAAGCCTGGCCGTGTTGTCAAGACAACAGTTTACTTGTTAGGCCTGAGTGCGAGAGGGCAGGTTTAGAGGGCCAGGTTGGACTTGTTACACTGCTCATTGAGTTTTATGGGCTCATTAAGCGAGCAGTGTCAAATCTCCCTCGGGCTGCACAAAAACACACAAAAACAGTTTCAAGTAAATAGTGGAGTTTGAAAATGCTGTTGCTTTTTTTTTTTTATCCGGTCGTTAGCAATTTCTTCGCTCACATACAGTCTGTATTCTTCACCTGTTAGATGCCTAATGCAACATGTTGGTCCTAGTACAGTATGTTTGACCCAATACAACATGTTGGTCCTAGTACAGCATGTTAGACCCAATGCAACATGTTGGTCCTAGTACAGTATGTTTGACCCAATGCAACATGTTGGTCCTAGTACAGAGCCCTCAGTAATGTTTGGGACAGTGCATCATTTTCTCTTCTTTGGGCTCTAAACTCCAAAACTTTGGATTGGAAACAATGACAATGCTGTTAAATTGCAGACTGTCAGCTTTAATTTGAGGGTATATTCATCCATGTTGGGTGAACTGTTTAGAAACATGGCACTTTTGGTACACAGTCAGACTGTGACAGTCCCGTCATTTTAAGGGACCAAAAAAATTGGGACAAATTCTCTTATATGTGTATAAAAGTAGTAAAAAGTTAAGAATTTGGTCCCATATTCATAGCACTCAATGACTACATCAAGTTTGTGACTCTACAAAGTTGTTGGATGCATTTGCTGTTTGTTTTTGTTGTGTTTCAGATTATGTTGTGCCCAAAATAAATGAATGGTAAATAATGTATTGTGTCATTTTATTGTACATGAGAATATAATATGTTTCTGAACAATTCTACAGTAATGTGGATGCTAACATGATTACGGTTAATCCTGAATGAATCGTGAATACTGATGAGTGAGAAAGTTACAGACGCACAAATATCGTACCCCCAGTAAATGCTAACATCTCACCATTACAATAACAGGGGGGAGGTTATGATATTTGTGCATCTGTAACTTTCTCTCTATGTAGAAAACGTGCTGTAATTTCAAAACGGTTCACCCGATATCATGAAAATACCCTCAAATTAAAGCTGACAGGCTGCATAATCATTGTTTGATTTCAAATCTAAACTTTTGAAGTACTGTACAGCATCAATGTCCCAGTAATGAATCAGTATGTCATTCAGCCAGTCCTTAGACCCTGCCTGTTCCAGTTCTGAGCGTCCTGATGTCTCCACAGTGGCTTACAGCTGGACATGACAACTCCCCCCAGACCTGCTCTGCTGGCATGGCTTATACAGTACATGGCGCTGCTTCAAGCTCTGCCACGGAGGATTTTGTTAACCCTGGGAGGACTTAGAGCTGGCCGAGAAGGCAGACAGCTTGCTTAGCTGTGCCCAACTCCTGTTTGGGAGTGGCACATCTAGTGCCAGATACTCCATCATGACTCACATCCCATCATGTCCCCAGCACCATCCATTGTGAAGCATCTTTCAACAGGGCTCAGATGAGCTTTCCAGAGAAAAGCCATCCAGCGCAAGATGATCCAGAACGGGCCAACTAAAAGATGCTGAGCTGCACCTTTTACCTCATGTGAGGTGGACACCTCCAATTGCAGGGCTGCTCTTTCATGCGAGAGCTGCAATGTGAATTCCTTCATAAAGTACAGAGAGCATTTGAGCGTTTCATATTAGAATCTGGAACGTGGACTTCTCCGCCACTTATAGGTGTACCAACGAAGGTTGATTTACAGAGAGGTGGGGGGGAGCTGCCGTCTCGCCATGTGGATTTGGTTCAAATTCAATCTGCTGGCCCAGCATCTTGGCCTGTGGGTAACAGTCATGCCCTGGAGCATTATGACTGTTACCCACACACAGACCAGCATGGCAGACGCTGTGAGGTGGCCATGTGTGTGGAGATGAAGTCTTTCACATCTTCCCTGAAAGCCCCCCGTGTCTATGTTTGACAAGATGTAGAAGAGATATTTTGTTCAGCATTGTGAAGCGCTGTGTGTGATGCATCCAAGTCCCAGGTCACATTATGGGCGTTGCATGGATCCTTTTAAAGGGCATCAGCATCCCTTCTCATGAACTGAAACCGGACCATAACGCTGATTGCCCTTTGAGTAGCACGAAGCTCCATCAAGTCCTGTGTGAGGATCCATTCTAGCAGGCGTTGCACCCCTGGCTGTTCATAGTGCATCGTCTCTCCATCAGGGAGTCGTCTCTCCATCAGGGGGGCTGCGGTGGAGCTCCTGTAGCTTGGTGCTGGGCCAAAAGCAGAGGCCGTTCGGGCCTGTGGTTTATTTATCTGGGCAGAAGAGCCGGTACACAGGAAACCCGGCAAGACTCCGGCCTAGCTTTAGGAGCTGCTGATATTACTGGGAATATTAAATTGCTCTGCCACGTTAGGGGTTTGAAATGGAAACTGGATCCCCTCCCCGTCTCACGCTTTCACCTCCACTCTTTCCGTCTCTCACTTATTCTCTCACTATGTTGTTCTTTTTGCTCTCTCTTTTTCTTGGTAGGAAATACAGCAAAGCTGCTCTGTGATGGTATCTGGGATAGTTTGCTTTATATAACGAGCTCAAAGACATCAAAGTGCCGGCTAGTGGAGTCATTTGTGTATATGTGTATTTAAGACGGCACTCCAGGAAACATTATGAAAACCCATATGGGAAAGAATTCAAATACACCACCTGCTGTGAAAATTATAGCTTTCAGCACCATTTCCATTTCCACCATTTAGCAGCATTTTTAATTTCAGCTTAATTAATATACTTGTTGACTCCCTCCGGATAATATTTTGTGGGGAGATCAAAGAACAGCTGAACATGTGAACCTTTCATGCAACAGGAAATGAACAATGTGGGGAATATGTCAATATTTAGATTGAACGGTATACTGTACAGTGATGGTAGCCATGAATGGATGTTTTCTCCAACCAGAACATATCGTTTATGACCGTGTCATTCAATTTGTCAGGAAACAATGTGATGCCTTATCAACAACTGAACCAATTAGCAATAACATATGCTAGATATACAGTGCCTTCGGAAAGTATTCAGACCCCTTGTCTTTTCCACATTGTGTTAGGTACAAGCCTCATTCTAAAATTGATTACATTGTTTCTTTTCCTCATCAATCTACACACAATACACCATAATGACAAAACAAAAACTGATTTTTAGAAATTTTTGCTAATATTATACAACATTTTTAAACTGAAATATCACATTTACATAAGTATTCACTTTTACTCAGTACTTTGTTGAAGCACCTTTGGCAGTGATTACAGCCTTGAGTCTTCATGGATATGATGCTACAAGCTTGGCACACCTGTATTTGGGGAGTTTCTCACATTCTTCTCGGCAGATCCTCTCAAACTCTGTAAGATTGGATGTGGAGCGTTGCTGCATAGCAATCCAGAGATGTGTCATCGGGTTCAAGTCCGTGCTCTGGCTGGACCACTCAAGGACATTCCGAGACTTGTCCTGAAGCCACTCCTGCATTGTCTTGGCTGTGTGCTTAGGGTTGTTCTCCTGTTTTAAGGTTAACCTTCGCCCCAGTCTGAGGTCCTGAGCGCTCTGGAACAGATTATCATCAAGGATCTCTCTGTACTTTGCTCTGTTCATCTTTGCCTCAAACCTGACTAGTCTCCCAGTCCCTGCCGCGGGAAAAACATCCCCACAGCATGATGCTGCCACCACCATGCCTCACTGTAGGGATGGTGCAAGGTTTCCTCCAGACGTGACGCTTGGCATTCAGGCCAAAGAGTTCGATTTTGGTTTCATCAGACCAGAGAATCTTGTTTCTCATGGTCTGAAAGTCTTTAGGTGTCTTTTGGCAAACTCCAAGCAGGCTGTCGTGTGCCTTTTTGTCACGATCGTCGTACGAGAGAGACCAAGGCGCAGCGTGAGTAGAGTTCCACATAATTTTAATCAACTGAAACTCACCTAACAAAACAACAAGCAACCAACCAAATAACCAACAAACCAACCGAACAAACAAACGAACGAAACGTGAAGCTACAGATGTGCACTCAGGCAACTCAATGTAGACAAAATCCCACAACACAAATGAGGAAAATGGCTACCTAAATATGATCCCCAATCAGAGACAACGATAAACAGCTGTCTCTGATTGGGAACCATATCAGGCCAACATAGACATACAAAACCCCTAGACATACAACACCCCTAGACATACAAAAACTCTAGACATACAAAAACTAGCGTACGGACCCTAGTCACACCCTGACCTAACCAAAATATATAGAAAAACAGAGATATCTAAGGTCAGGGCGTGACACTTTTAGTGAGGAGTGGCTTCCGTCTGGTCACTCTGATTGGTGGAGTGCTGCAGAGATGGTTGTCCTTCTGGAAGGTTCTCCCATCTCCACAGAGGAACTCCCTGACCAAGGCCCTTTCGCCCCTATTGCTCAGTTTGGCCAGGCTGCCCGCTCTAGGAAGAGTCTTGGTGGTTCCTGTCACGTATACTCCCTCTCCGGCACTTGAGGTCAACAGGCTGCTTATTATTACGCACACCTCTCACCATCGTTACACGCACCAGCGCCTCATCAGACTCACCTGGACTCCATCACGTGCCTGATTACCTTCCCTATACATGTCACTCCCTTTGGTTCTTTCCCCAGGCGTTATTGTTTCTGTTCCAGTGTTCATGTCTGTACGCTACCTGTGTTTCTTGTTTTGTTCTATGTTCATTTCTTTATTAAATACACTCCCTGAACTTGCTTCCCGACTCCCAGCGTACATGTTACAGTTCCAAACTTCTTCCATTTAAGAATGATGGAGGCCATTGTGTTCTTGGGGACCTTCAATGCTGCAGAAATGTTTTGGTATCCTTCCCCAGATCTGTGCCTCGACACTTGGTATTTGGTATTTTATTAGGATCCCCATTATCTGTTGCGAAAGCAGCAGCTACTCTTCCTGGGGTCCACACAAAACATGAAACATAATACAGAATGACATAATACAGAACATCATTAGACAAGAACAGCTCAAGGACAGAACTACATACATATTTAAAAAGGCACACGTAGCCTACATATCAATGCATCCACACAAACTATCTAGGTCAAATAGGGGAGAGGTGTTGTGCCACAATCCTGTCTCGGAGCTCTACAGACAATTCCTTTGACCTCATGGCTTGGTTTTTGTTCTGACATGCACTGTCAGCTGTGGGAGCTTATATACAGTGCCTTGCAAAAGTATTCACCCCCTTGGCATTTTTCCTATTTTGTATTACAGCCTGTAATTGAAATAGATTTTTATTTGGATTTCATGTAATGGACATACACATAATAGTCCAAATTGGTGAAGTGAAATGAAAATTATTATTATATATTTTTTTTTTATATTTAAATGGAAAAATGTTGAGTGCTTAAGTATTCACCCCCTTTCCTACGAAGCCCCTAAATAAGATCTGGTGCAACCAATTACCTTCAGAAGTCACATAATTTGTTTAAAAAAAGTCCACCTGTGTGCAATCTAAGTGTCACATGATCTGTCACATGATCTCAGTATATCTACACCTGTTCTGAAAGGCCCCAGAGTCTGCAACACTACTAAGCAAGGGGCACCACCAAGCAAGTGGCACCATGACGACCAAGGAGCTCTCCAACCAGGTCAGGGACAAAGTTGTGGAAAAGTACAGATCGGGGTTGGGTTATAAAAAAATAGCAGAAACTTTGAACATCCCACGGAGCACCATTAAATCCGTTATTAAAAAATTAAAGAATATGGCACCACAACAAACCTGCCAAGAGAGGGCCGCCCACCAAAACTCGGACCAGGCAAGGAGGGCATTAATGAGAGAGGCAACAAAGAGACCAAAAATAACCCTGAAGGAGCTGCAAAGCTCCACATAGGAGATTAGAGTATCTGTACATAGGACCACTTTAAGCCATACACTCCACAGAGCTGGGCTTTACGGAAGAGTTGTCAGAAAAAAAGCAATTGCTTAAATAAAAAAATAAGCAAACACTTTTGGTGTTCGCCAAAAGGCATGTGGGAGACTCCCCAAACATATGGAAGAAGGTACTCTGGTCAGATGAGACTAAACCTGAGCTTTTTAGACATCAAGAAAAAAGTTATGTCCCCAAACCGAACACCTCTCATCACCCTGAGAACACCATCCCCACAGTGAAGCATGGTGGTGGCAGCATAATGCTGTGGGTATGTTTTTCATCGGCAGAGTCTGGGAAACTGGTCAGAATTGAAGGGATGATGGAAGGTGCTAAATACAGGGACATTTTTGAGGGAAACCTGATTCAGTCTTCAAGAGATTTGAGACTGGGACGGAGGTTCACCTTCCGGCAGGACAATGACCCTAAGCATACTGCTAAAGCAACACTCGAGTGGTTTAAGGGGACACTTTAAAATGTCTTGGAATGGCATAGTACACCAGTGGAACCCATCCAACTTGAAGGAGCTAAAGCAGTTTTGCCCTGAAGAATGGGCAAAAATCCCAGTGGCTAGATGTGCCAAGCTTATAGAGACATACCCCAAGAGACTTGCAGCTGTAATTGCTGAAAAAGGTGGTTCTACAAAGTATTGACTTTGGGGTGGTGAATAGTTATGCACGCTCAAATGTTCTGTTTTTTTGTCTTATTTCTTGTTTGTTTCACAAGAAAAATATTTAGCATCTTCAAAGTGGTAGGTGTATGTTGTGTAAATCAAATGATACAACACCCCCGAAAAATGCCAAGGGGGTGAATACTTTCGCAAGCCACTGTAGACCGCTGTGTGCCTTTCCAAATCATGTCCAATACATTGATTTTACCACAGGTGGACTCCAATCAAATTGTAGAAACATCTCAAGGATCATCAATGGAAACAGGATGCACCTGAGCTCAATTTTGAGTCTCATAGCAAAAGGTCTGAATAATTATGTAAATAAGGTTTTTCTGTTTTTTGTTTTTAAAACATTTGCAAACATTTCTAAAAACCTATTTTTGCTTTGTCATTATGGAGTATTGTGTGTAGATTGCTGAGGAAATTGTTTTATTTAATACATTTTAGAATAAGGCTGTAAAGTAACAAAATGTGAAAAAAATCAAGGGATCTGAATACTTCCCAAAGGCACTGTATGTATACTCTTGTATAATTTCTCTTGACAGAGCAACATCTGTTGGCAGAATATACTAGTGAGATATATATATTTTGGAGGATTATAAAGATATTTTTTCTACAGTTGCAGTGCTCTCATTAGATTTAAATTCTTCAGCTGCCTTGAAAGCAGAGGGAATCTCCTTTAAAACTGTCAATGTGAAAAATCAAAACTGTTTTAAAGAGCGAACCATGACAGTACTATATTTCAAAGGAAATGGTTATTGTCCTGACTTTGACTTTGATACTCTTCTTTCATGGTATTGAATCCCAACTGTTAACTGCATCTCGCAAGTGACTGATGATTCTTTCAAATGTATAGCCTACTTTCTATGAATTTGTTTTTTATAATCATTTTAACTCCTAGGGCCAGGACGATACCAGTATCGCGAAACTCGTTAGTACCGTGACAAAGAAACAAAACACAAAGCGCATTGAACTTCTTTAGGAAAACAGTCCTCATGTTGAAAACAAACATTATGATGTCATCCAGAGTCACATGTATTTATTTTCCATCTGTAGCTCACAATATTTTACATACAACAGGTTTTTAAAGGACTAAAGAGTTTGGTCTGCTTCGTTTTTACATTTTTGGCATGGAAAAATATTGTGATAATGGTATTGTCCTGGCCCTACTAACTATCAGTACCAGCAATTGAATAACAAGTTCCAATCCATTTCACACGTTTGTCCAATACACACTTTTCTCTGTCAAGGCTCTTTGTACGTCAAATGGGAAAAAATTATTTGGCAATTTTCTGCTTCTAACTATTTATTTAATATATCAGCTCTCCATACTGCTCTAATCATGGTAAAAAAATGATTAGCAAAACACAACAGAACCATACCTGAACTGCTGCTCGCATACTCTCTAAACCGTTGGTTTGCCTCTCAGCGCTGAAGCTAACCCAACGTTGACCTTCTATGTCAGTTGTTATGAAACTATATATGTGTTATGTCGCCTCATAAACTTTGTTGGCGCTTTTACGTTGTGATCTCAGTAAGAAAATATATTTCCCACTGAGAATAAAGGATCACTTGACTTGACCCTCAGAACAGATTGTAAAGCTGTATAAGGAGGACTGAGAGTGGGGTTTAGGGTATTCAAAATAGGCCCTACTGTGTTGACGTAAGAGAAGGGGGGGCTTGTCCTGGGGTCTGTTTTTGTGTGCTCTATGAAATCCATCTCTTCAGCTCACTGGGCTGGGTTCTGACTGCACACTGGGATGGGTTCCGACTGCACACTGGGCTGGGTTCTGACTGCTCACTGGGCTGGGTTCTGACTGCTCACTGGGTTGGGTTCTGACTGCTCACTGGGCTGGGTTCTGACTGCTCACTGGGTTGGGTTCTGACTGCTCACTGGGTTGGGTTCTGACTGCTCACAGGGTTGGGTTCTGACTGCTCACTGGGCTGGGTTCTGACTGCTCACTGGGAGGGGTTCTGACTGCTCACTGGGCTGGGTTCTGACTGCTCACAGGGTTGGGATCTGACTGCTCACTGGGATGGGTTCTGACTGCTCACTGGGCTGGGTTCTGACTGCTCACTGGGTTGGGTTCTGACTGCTCACTGGGCTGGGTTCTGACTGCTCACTGGGTTGGGTTCTGACTGCTCACTGGGCTGGGTTCTGACTGCTCACTGGGAGGGGTTCTGACTGCTCACTGGGCTGGGTTCTGACTGCTCACAGGGTTGGGATCTGACTGCTCACTGGGATGGGTTCTGACTGCTCACTGGGCTGGGTTCTGACTGCTCACTGGGTTGGGTTCTGACTGCTCACTGGGTTGGGTTCTGACTGCTCACAGGGTTGGGTTCTGACTGCTCACTGGGCTGGGTTCTGACTGCTCACTGGGATGGGTTCTGACTGCTCACTGGGCTGGGTTCTGACTGCTCACAGGGTTGGGTTCTGACTGCTCACTGGGCTGGGTTCTGACTGCTCACTGGGCTGGGTTCTGACTGCTCACAGGGTTGGGTTCTGACTGCTCACTGGGTTGGGTTCTGACTGCTCACTGGGTTGGGTTCTGACTGCACACTGAGATGGGTTCTGACTGCTCACTGGGCTGGGTTCTGACTGCTCACTGGGTTGGGTTCTGACTGCTCACAGGGTTGGGTTCTGACTGCTCACTGGGCTGGGTTCTGACTGCTCACTGGGATGGGTTCTGACTGCTCACTGGGCTGGGTTCTGACTGCTCACAGGGTTGGGTTCTGACTGCTCACTGGGCTGGGTTCTGACTGCTCACTGGGATGGGTTCTGACTGCTCACTGGGCTGGGTTCTGACTGCTCACAGGGTTGGGTTCTGACTGCTCACTGGGTTGGGTTCTGACTGCACACTGAGATGGGTTCTGACTGCTCACTGGGCTGGGTTCTGACTGCTCACTGGGTTGGGTTCTGACTGCTCACTGGGCTGGGTTCTGACTGCTCACTGGGCTGGGTTCTGACTGCTCACTGGGATGGGATCTGACTGCTCACTGGGCTTGGTTCTGACTGCTCACAGGGTTGGGTTCTGACTGCACACTGGGCTGGGTTCTGACTGTACACAGGGTTGGGTTCTGACTGCTCACTGGGCTGGGTTCTGACTGCTCAATGTGCTGGGTTCTGACTGCTCACAGGGTTGGGTTCTGACTGCTCACTGGGCTGGGTTCTGACTGCTCACTGGGATGGGTTCTGACTGCTCACTGGGCTGGGTTCTGACTGCTCAATGTGCTGGGTTCTGACTGCTCACTGGGCTGGGTTCTGACTGCTCACTGGGCTGTGTTCTGACTGCTCAATGTGCTGGGTTTTGACTGCTCACTGGGCTGGGTTCTGACTGCTCACTGGGCTGGGTTCTGACTGCTCACTGGGTTGGGTTCTGACTGCACACTGGGCTGGGTTCTGACTGCACACAGGGTTGGGTTCTGACTGCTCACTGGGCTGGGTTCTGACTGCTCAATGTGCTGGGTTCTGACTGCTCACAGGGTTGGGTTCTGACTGCTCACTGGGCTGGGTTCTGACTGCTCACTGGGATGGGTTCTGACTGCTCACTGGGCTGGGTTCTGACTGCTCAATGTGCTGGGTTCTGACTGCTCACTGGGCTGGGTTCTGACTGCTCACTGGGCTGTGTTCTGACTGCTCAATGTGCTGGGTTTTGACTGCTCACTGGGCTGGGTTCTGACTGCTCACTGGGCTGGGTTCTGACTGCTCACTGGGTTGGGTTCTGACTGTTCACAGGGTTGGGTTCCGACTGCACACTGGGCTGGGTTCTGACTGCTCATTGGGTTGGGTTCTGACTGCTCACTGGGTTGGGTTCTGACTGCTCACTGGGATGGGCTCTGACTGCACACTGGGCTGGGTTCTGACTGCTCACTGGGTTGGGTTCTGACTGCACACTGGGCTGTACTACTCTAACTGTATGTAATTCTAATACTCTAACTGTATGTCATTAAGCGTGATGACTTTTAAAGCTGTCTCTTTCTTTCTGTTGGTCCTTCTCCATTTCTCTCTCTATTTCCTGCTCTACTTTCAAGGAAGAGAGTTATATCACTATCATCACAAGCTGGCTCATAGCCCTTTACCTCAGACAAGAAGAATTGCAGTGAAATGTAAATCCCAACATGAACCCTGACCTTACAGTAGCCAAGACGTCTGACTTCCACTGTATATAATAATGAGACAAAGTGGGGTGAGACCTGAGACCAGTGAAACGAAGACACGGTATACAGCTGGAGATGAAGGAGAAGATAGATGAATGAAGAGCCAGATTGAAAGTTATGTTGACGAAGATTATGTTTTCCGTCCTGCTCTCTCCTCTCTGTCAAGAAGATCTACTCATGTCTTCCATCTCCTCAACAAACGTTTGCTTGCTGCTTGCCGATGGAAATAAAGAATCCACATGACGTTGTTTTCATTAATAAGCCATTTTGGGTAACTTGGTGACAGCGAGAAAAGCTGAAAATGTATTGTCTCTGATACGCGTTTTAATTTAATCCAGAAGGGAATTGCGTTTTCCCATAATGCTCTTAGTGGCCAGAGGAAGTGAGGAGAATGAATCTACACAAATCACAAATCCGATCTGTCTTTTGATCAGTTCACATAGTTGTGTTTGCGGTCCTTTGATTTTGTTCTTTGTGATGAATTTGTCTTGTCTGTGAATTATGGTTCCCACATGGTCTAATCAGGGTTTCACCACAGTGCTTAAACACTCTGCTCAACTCCTACCAGAAGTTGTCAAGGCACGTGGGTTGCAATTATGGATCTTTCTCAGCTCAGGACCTGTGGTAGATCTCTAAATCTGATCTCACGTACAGAAAGAAATTAAGGCGGTCGAATTTGACTGGGAATGGAATTCCCTACCCTGATGTGAGCCTCGTACAGTCAATGGTCAGTCATCCTCTGATTGTCACGCCCTGACCGTAGAGAGCTTTTTATCTCTCTATTTTGGTTTGGTCAGGGTGTGATTCGGGTGGGCGTTCTATGTTCTTTTTTCTATGTTTTGTATTTCTTTGTTTTGGCCGGGTATGGTTCTCAATCAGGGACAGCTGTCTATCGTTGTCTCTGATTGGGAACCATACTTAGGTATCTTTTCCCCACAGGGTTTTTGTGGTTAGTTCATTTCTGTTCAGTGTTTTCACCTTACAGGACTGTTTCGGTTATTCTCTTGTTTATTTTTATTATAGTGTTCAGTTTTAATAAAACAAGCATGAACACTTACCACGCTGCGCTTTGGTCCGATGATTCCTCTTCTTCAGAAGACGACAACTGTTACACTGATGAAGAGTGATCTGCCAATCAGAGGGCTGCTGCCTGGCATCAGTATTCTAGATACCATCTCCAGCCTTTATGCCGTTAAGCAAGGCACTCAGTGTGTTTGTCTCGGGGTGTTGGTAGAAAACAAATAGATTCCTTTACGTTTCCTCAGAATAGGACAATAAGGTATGCTTCTGTTCTTCTTGTCGTAAAGTCTTGTCTTAGCCAAGTACAATGGCAATAACCTTAAATAAGTGTTATTCAGTGTAGATCAGTGCTATTGTGTAAATGGCCTGACTTGTTACATTGTTACATTCAGTGCTACATAATGTTGGCATCTAGTAAAAGGAAATCTATTTTGGGATTTGTTTCATTAGTCCATTGTTGATGTAGTTCCAAAATGTTTTGCAATGTCAGCAATCAAGTTTTAAAGACATACTGTACATCTCAAAATACAGAAATACAGCAGGTATGATGCATTTTGTATACCGGCCATATTTCTGTACTTAAAGAAAATAAGTTAATATAGTTTTTCTGTGGAGTTTTCCTTTAATATACTTTGTATACAGTATGTCCATTTAAATGAGCAGGATGGAAATATCCATGTAAGCTGCTACATGATTTCAACATCCAGTCTTCTACACTATAACGTGAATGATCAACTTCAATATAGCTACTACCGCTTATCCTCACACAAAACCTTCAGCCATCCATCCACCCCTTTCAATATGACTACTACCGCTTATCCTCACACAAAACCTCCAGAAATCCATCCACCCCTTTCAATATGACTACTACCGCTTATCCTCACACAAAACCTCCAGAAATCCATCCACCCCTTTCAATGTGACTACTACCGCTTATCCTCACACAAAACCTTCAGCCATCCATCCACCCCTTTCAATATGACTACTACCGCTTATCCTCACACAAAACCTCCAGAAATCCATCCACCCCTTTCAATATGACTACTACCGCTTATCCTCACACAAAACCTTCAGCCATCCATCCACCCCTTTCAATATGACTACTACCGCTTATCCTCACACAAAACCTTCAGCCATCCATCCACCCCTTTCAATGTGACTACTACCGCTTATCCTCACACAAAACCTTCAGCCATCCATCCACCTCTTTCAATATGACTACTACCGCTTATCCTCACACAAAACCTTCAGCCATCCATCCACCCCTTCCACCCACCCTCACGCAGACCGAGCAATGTCAATCAAACTCAGTGACAGACAGTTCCTTCAGTGTAAAATATCTGCTTGCCTTTTGGGACAAGGCTCTGTTTACAGTGAGCTAGGAGATCAGGGAGAGAGGGGTAAGGCCAGGGCTCTTCACAGGCATGAGGGGATTGGAAACAATTATCATTCTGACATGACATCCCGAGACCTCCATGGCTATGTTTGTTTCTGTACGAGATACTTAAGGTACTGGAGTCCAGGTGTCATGGTCTAGAGATATTCCTAGGGAAAATCCTATAGTTTTATTGGATCAGAGGTATCAGCGGTAGCCTGTTTTCAACAGCACCTTAGAGGCTGCTGCCTATATACATAGACTTGAAATCACTGGCCACTTTAATAATGGAACACTAGTCACTTTAATAATATTTACATATTTTGCATTACTCATCTCATTTGTATATAATGTATTATATTCTATTCTACTGTATTTTAGTCTATTCTACTGTATTTTAGTCTATTCTACTGTATTTTAGTCTATCCAACATTCCTAGTCCAAATATTTATATATTTTTAATTCCATTCTTTTACTTTAGATTTGTGTGTATTGTTGTGAAATGGTTTGATATTACTCTTTAGATATTACTGCACTGTTGGAGCTAGAAACACAAGCATTTCGCTACACCCGCAATAACATCTGCTAAACATGTGTATGTGACCAATACAATTTGACTTGACTTGATTTGAATCTGGAGACAATACAAACACCCTCTCTGGCATGTTATCTCTGTATCCTTCTCACACGGTGGCTACACAGTCAGCATCAAAATGGCCGCCTTCCGGCTAATTACAGCTGTGATGCTCTTGGTACCGCTGGGTGAAAGTCTCAAACCCACACATGTCCTGTTTCTGATGAAACTCCCATCTATCGCTTCGAGTTTGTGTAACTTGGCTGATGTTAATGTTCTAACCAGCATGACATTTTTCTGCTGCACTTCAGGTCACAGGCAAAAAACAACCGTTTTCTTCGGAAGTGTCTGTCGTAGCCAGTAAATATAATGTGCTGTCCAAGCATGCTATTAATGGCATGTGTTTGCCTTGCTGTGTCTGTTTCCAGGGCTCCATGATGGTTTCAACATTGACACCAAGAACCACAGGATCATCAAGGGTCCCAAGCAGGCCCAGTTTGGATACACTGTGCAGCAGCATGTTGCCGGGGGACAAAAGTGGTAAGACGATTATTTACATTTTATACAACGGGTGGGTCAAATCCTGAATGCTGATTGGTTAAAACTGCATTCCAGCCAATGTCTATTCCACAAAACACCAGCTATTTATATGACGTTAAAATGCCTATTTACTCTGTTCCATCTGACTGCACAATCCACTGTCTCATCAGCCCAGCCAAGCAATTTATAAACTTGATCTCCACCATTAAAAGCATCTAGAGCTCACATTTCTTTTAGACTGACATTTTGTATAAACCTTGCTGTCTGTCTCTCCAAAATTTGCAACATTGTTTCAATATTCATATTCGATCTCCAGCTGTACCATAGTAATGAGGTCCATATAGTACTGTCTCAGAATCTAAAAGACGAGGTGAATTTCAAACAATCCCCAGAGTGACTACTGAGAGAATCTGTTTGGATGCATTGTTTTAACTATTCCGAGTGAACAACCTCCTCACGCTCCTCACGATGGTTAAAGTCAGGTAAAAGATGAAGTCGTTTTACTGTTCAACGTCTCCAAGTGCTGACACATACAGCATTGTTACTGTCTGTCTCGGGACTCTGGAGCCAGACGGGGAGATGTATCCGTTTCACTGCCAGGAAAGATAGCGAGCCATTTCTCCTGTAGTGTGGATTTGCCTGTCATGATTTGTGCCTTGCAACACAAATTTAGCTCCTGAGCCGGACTTTTCACATTCATCATATTACCTCATAGCAGACCCTGACTCGTTATAAACACTGTTATTAGGCCAACTGGCACTGCGGTGATGGGGATTCATCGCTGGCATACTTTGTACGTCTGCTGGCCAGGGCTACACTGGAGCGATGTGTGTGTGTGTGTGTGTGTGTGTGTGTGTGTGTGTGTGTGTGTGTGTGTGTGTGTGTGTGTGTGTGTGTGTGTGTGTGTGTGTGTGTGTGTGTGTGTGTGTGTGTGTGTGTGTGTGTGTGTGTGTGTGTGTGCGCTGCAACGAGACAGGAGTGGAAGCTATACATGTTACCATGGTGCTAGTTGGAGCTACAAGATGAAGAAGAGCGATTGCAGTTGACAAACGCAGTATAGTAGAGCGTATGTGACACTGGACTCAGAGGGGTTTAATCAGATGTTCTGATAGAGAATGAAATGGCAGGCCAACCATGTCAGACAAGCATCACAATATAAAGAACATATTCTTAGTCGACAAGTTCGACATGCAAACTTAGCCTTATGCTTGGGACACTGTCAGGCACAAAACCCACAGAAACACTGAAAATCCAGTGTATTTATGGCGTAGAACGCTGCTCAGCCTACCATGACTACTTGTCCCATAGAAAAAGATCTGATGAAGTTGACATGTGAGGAATATGGCTCTCAAGAGTGGACTCACACGTCTACGGTAACTGTCCGCTGAGACAGATAAACACAGACATAATGGAATGAGGCACAGCGACTTTGGCTGTGTTCTTTATAAACAAATGGCTACAGGCGTAATACAGTTTGGAATGGGATTCATGGAAGTCCTTCCAGGGTTTACAGCATTTCATATTCCAATACTGTTTTACAAGTATAATGCTGTGAAACTACATTCAAAATTACTTTTTGTTAAACTGAGGAAACTTTTGTTGGGATTACCTAGAAAAGACATGGTTTATCCTTCGCTCGGGGGTTACGCTAAAACATCAGCGATTGTTCCACATTAACTACACATTAGTTACACGTTAATAAAGGCTGGATAACACTGTAATAACATGTTAATAAAGGTTGGATAACACTGTAATAACACGTTAATAAAGGCTGAATTACACTGTAATAACACATTAATAAAGGCTGGATAACACTGTAATAACATGTTAATAAAGGTTGGATAACACTGTAATAACACGTTAATAAAGGCTGAATTACACTGTAATAACACATTAATAAAGGCTTAATTACACTGTAATAACACATTAATAAAGGCTGGATAACACTGTAATAACACGTTAATAAAGGCTGAATTACACTGTAATAACACATTAATAAAGGCTTAATTACACTGTAATAACACATTAATAAAGGCTGGATAACACTGTAATAACACATCAACAAAGGCTGGATAACACTGTAATAACACATTAATAAAGGCTGGATAACACTGTAATAAGAAACTCTAACCACTATGACCCACTTCCCTACTATAGAGACTCTCTTAAGGCTCTCACACATCGCATCAAATGTGTCTCTAACGTTCGTCTGCCGATCGTTCAGCATGCTGTTTTAGGTACCACCCACTGTAGACATCTAAACTCCTAAATTTGTCACGGGATTCTACATGTAAAATCTGTGAGCACTCTGTTCACAAATTACCTTCAGAGGTGCTAAGAACTCTCAGCCAGCAAATGCTATTGGTGCGTCTGAGGCCTTAGGGCCCGGTAGCAGCTCCCAGGCCGGCCCACAGCCGACCTTGTCAGTTACTGATTTCAGGAGCATAGCGGGGGAGTGTTTTAATGGTGATGGTTGGAGGGAAGTTGGCAACACTAGCTAGTCAGCTGTGGTTTGTGAAGCAAAGGAGTCCAAGGATATGAAGGGAGTATGTGAGCTTCCCTCTGCTTCATCGTGAGGCGAAAGACAGAATTCTTCCATCTGTTCAGTCTTCAGTAGCCTGAAGACTGCTTCACGTCATCTTAGTGTGTCAGCCAGCGTGACGGAGCAGAATTGAACCTCACAGCTGTTGCCAGCATAGTTAATCAATAAAATGGTGGCAGCATTGCTTAGGTTTGATTTGAATAATTGCACATGTATCTTGAGGAAACATTTGCGGTCACTGATCTTTGTATTTGCTAGCCCATGAGACACAAATATGACTAGCTAACACTGGATGTCTACAAACTTCTACAATGATTGTCCTACATAACTACACGCCGTTAGAGACACAGCTGTTACCTTATGTGAGACACTGACCTCAGTGCAACATTTGCAACATACAGTGCTTGATGATTTAATACAGTCATCTCTTTAAAGGATTGTAACATTGTTTCCAATTGTTTTTCTTCTTCTTCTTCTGCTTCTTCTTCTTCCTCATGGTGGTTGGCAATCTCTCTTGGCTTTCAGTAACGTCCACTAGATATATAGTGTTGGGTAGATATCCACTAGAGTACTTTTGGGTGTCCGGGAAAATGTATGGAGTAGAAAGTACATTATTTTCTTTATGAATGTAGTGAAGCAAAAGTAAAAGTTGCCAAAAATATAAATAGTAAAATACAGATACTCCCAAAACTACTAAAGTATTACTTTAAAGTATTTTTACTTAAGTACTTCACACCAGTGGGTAGACATCCACTAGATGGCTAGTGTTGGGTAGATGTCCACTAGATAGATAGTGTTGGGTAGACGTCCACTAGATGGCTAGTGTTGGGTAGATGTCCACTAGATAGATAGTGTTGGGTAGACGTCCACTAGATAGATAGTGTTGGGTAGACGTCCACTAGATAGATAGTGTTGGGTAGATGTCCATTAGATAGATAGTGTTGGGTAGACATCCACTAGATGAATAGTGTTGGGTAGACGTCCACTAGATAGATAGTGTTGGGTAGACATCCACTAGATGAATAGTGTTGGGTAGATGTCCACTAGATAGATAGTGTTGGGTAGACGTCCACTAGATGGCTAGTGTTGGGTAGATGTCCACTAGATGGCTAGTGTTGGGTAGACGTCCACTAGATAGATAGTGTTGGGTAGATGTCCACTAGATAGATAGTGTTGGGTAGATGTCCACTAGATAGATAGTGTTGGGTAGATGTCCACTAGATAGATAGTGTTGGGTAGATGTCCACTAGATAGATAGTGTTGGATAGATGTCCACTAGATGGCTAGTGTTGGGTAGATGTCCACTAGATAGATAGTGTTGGGTAGATGTCCACTAGATAGATAGTGCTGGGTAGACGTCCACTAGATAGATAGTGTTGGGTAGACGTCCACTAAATTAATAGTGTTGGGTAGACGTCCACTAGATGGATAGTGTTGGGTAGCTGTCCACTAGATAGATAGTGTTGGGTAGACGTCCACTAGATGGATAGTGTTGGGTAGACGTCTACTAGATGAATAGTGTTGGGTAGACGTCCTCTAGATGAATAGTGTTGGGTAGACGTCCACTAGATACATAGTGTTGGGTAGACATCCACTATATAGATAGTGTTGGGTAGATGTCCACTAGATAGATAGTGCTGGGTAGACGTCCACTAGATAGATAGTGTTGGGTAGACGTCCACTAAATTAATAGTGTTGGGTAGACGTCCACTAGATGGATAGTGTTGGGTAGCTGTCCACTAGATAGATAGTGTTGGGTAGATGTCCACTAGATGGCTAGTGTTGGGTAGACGTCCACTAGATAGATAGTGTTGGGTAGACGTCCACTAGATAGATAGTGTTGGGTAGACGTCCACTAGATGAATAGTGTTGGGTAGACATCCACTATATAGATAGTGTTGGGTAGACGTCCACTAGATGAATAGTGTTGGGTAGACGTCCCCTAGATAGATAGTGTTGGGTAGACGTCCTCTAGATGAATAGTGTTGGGTAGACGTCCACTAGATACATAGTGTTGGGTAGACGTCCACTAGATACATAGTGTTGGGTAGACATCCACTATATAGATAGTGTTGGGTAGACGTCCACTAGATGAATAGTGTTGGGTAGACGTCCACTAGATGGATAGTGTTGGGTAGACGTCCACTAGATACATAGTGTTGGGTAGACGTCCACTAGATACATAGTGTTGGGTAGACATCCACTATATAGATAGTGTTGGGTAGACGTCCACTAGATGAATAGTGTTGGGTAGACGTCCCCTAGATAGATAGTGTTGGGTAGACGTCCACTAGATAGATAGTGTTGGGTAGACGTCCCCTAGATAGATAGTGTTGGGTAGACGTCCTCTAGATGAATAGTGTTGGGTAGACGTCCACTAGATACATAGTGTTGGGTAGACGTCTACTAGATGAATAGTGTTGGGTAGACGTCCACTAGATGAATAGTGTTGGGTAGACGTCCACTAGATAGATAGTGTTGGGTAGACGTCCCCTAGATAGATAGTGTTGGGTAGACGTCCACTAGATACATAGTGTTGGGTAGACGTCCACTAGATAGATAGTGTTGGGTAGATGTCCACTAGATGAATAGTGTTGGGTAGATGTCCACTAGATAGATAGTGTTGGGTAGACGTCCACTAGATAGATAGTGTTGGGTAGATGTCCACTAGATAGATAGTGTTGGGTAGACATCCATTAGATAGATAGTGTTGGGTAGACATCCACTAGATAGATAGTGTTGGGTAGACGTCCACTAGATAGATAGTGTTGGGTAGACGTCCACTAGATAGATAGTGTTGGGTAGACGTCCCCTAGATAGATAGTGTTGGGTAGACGTCCACTAGATAGATAGTGTTGGGTAGACGTCCCCTAGATAGATAGTGTTGGGTAGACGTCCCCTAGATAGATAGTGTTGGGTAGACGTCCACTAGATAGATAGTGTTGGGTAGACGTCCCCTAGATAGATAGTGTTGGGTAGACTTATCAGCGATGTGTGCTACTCAGGAATCCACTCTCTGGTCACTAGGCAGTGGGTAAGCTGGCCTGTGTTTAGTCCAAGACCCCCAGCACCCGGACCACTGCCCCAGATATCAATCAGCTGAAACCTGAACGCAGCAGCAGGCTTGTGATGTGGGAAGCAGACCCCCAGTTAACACAGCTCGCATTGTGCAAATGTCACGGGTCTCAGTCTTGGCCTTTTTTCAAGGAGTGATGAATGAGTCTGTGATGCCAGGAATTCAGCGGGTAGTGAAGGTTTGAAAAGGGGTACTGACGTTGAGTTTTTTCAATGTTGACATGTGTCTTTGATGTAGCAGACGGCTACCCGTTGGAGAACCGTGTGTGTTCACCAATGTCATGACACTTTTGTGGAACACTGTGGCACCGTGGGTGACCTAAGAGGTGAGACTTTCACTGTTCTTATAGGTGTTACTGTGTACACTGTCTGTGTGTCTGTCTATGTGTCTATGTGTCTGGCTGTCTGGCTGTCTGTCTATGTGTCTGGCTGTCAGGCTGTCTGTCTATGTGTCTGGCTGTCTGGATGTCTGTCTATGTGTCTAGCTGTCTGGCTGTCTGTCTATGTGTCTGGCTGTCTGGCTGTCTGTCTATGTGTCTGGCTGTCTGGCTGTCTGTCTATGTGTCTATGTGTCTGTCTATGTGTCTATGTGTCTGTCTATGTGTCTGTCTGTCTGTCTGTCTGTCAAACAAGGACAGCACCTGTTAATAGACGTTTGAAGGATGCCTCAACACTTTAGTGTCCGTTCACTGTAAGGTTAAAAGACTTGTGGAAAGAGACGGTCCCACTTTATGTGGATAGTCCCATGTAGATACTCCACAGATGGTCACACTATCAACAAACTATCTGTTGATGATAAGCAACTGCTTGGACTTGGTTAGAAAGAGTTGCTATTGCAAAATATCCTCTGTGTTATATCACTTTCTCAAGAAACGATAGATTGAAAAAAAACTGAAGTCAGCAGACACACTATGAAGATTCCCAAGATACTGTAAGAAGTAATGCTTTTTTTCCACAGAAACTCCACAGAAAACCCATTATTCCATAGACACTTTATTGCATTGTCCCAAGATGGGTTATTGCTCAAGCCAGTCTACTGGCACATCCTGTAGAGATCAGGTAGTACTATTTTCTACTGTTAGTCCTCAGGAAGGCAATCTCTGAACTTTCTGGGTCATAAAAGGCCATGGTCATTATCAAGCTGAGTGAAACTGTGATGTTGTTCCTCTCCAAATACCAAGCTGAGCTTTCAAGAAAATCAGACAGCTCTTTGTAAGACTGGAAAAAGTCGACAGAGCTATGGTATTTGGCATAGAGGCTTATGGGCAATGTCAGTAATTGTTACAATTTAAATTCCTTTGAATGCTCCCGCGAACTGAATGTCTTTGAGGGGAAACCATCATGTTGCAAATCACATGATTTGGAAAACAATGGAGCTGAAAGCTTATAATGACTCTCCATAGTTCAATATCTAGTTAAAACACACTGCTAACATGGGGAAAGGTTGCCATTTCAAGAATGGCTGTTTGTCCCACGTGTCCGTCCAGGACTGTTTGAAGACTAGCCCCATGTGAGAGCGCTGCGGGGAGAAATGGGCACACGTACCGGTTTCTCCTCTACACCTCCATACCTCCAACTCTCGTTTCTTTCTGTTTGTTTTCCTGCCATGGCACCGAGTCGCTCCAGCTGAGACTAGACATTTCACCTTGGCGTGGTCACGGGTCACGCAACACTTGGAGATGCAGGGAGTCTCTTCCTCCTCCAAATGTGAAAGATATTAGCGCATTAATGTCTTCAGCTCTGGTACGGCGCTTCCACAAACCCCAAATCCTGCATTCCTCAGTAACTGTGAGAGAATACATCCCAGCGTCCATTTAGGGTCAGGTTATTTTGTTTATACCAGCATGACCGTATCCTCAATGATGGTACATGGCTGACCTTGATGAATGTTCAGCGATGATTGTTTTAACAGCACTTCAAGAAACTGACTGGGAGTTAAAGGAGACCTTCAAGTTAAAGGGAAACAATGGGTCCCATTTCTCTGAAGGTAGCTTTGTCCCAGCCTGAACTTTCCCAGTCTACAGTATCACTCTGTGCCAGAGGACAGCAGTAACTTCAGCAATAATCCTGATATTAATAGCTATGAAAATATGAGCACTGCCGGAGCTCCAGAGGTGAAAATCATTTCCAGAGTCTGTGAGACTTGGACAGTTGATCCCAGACACAGTCCCCTCGCCACTAGTTTGTGTCTCAGCCTGGCTGCCATAGACTGCGTGTGCAGCCCAGTTAACAGCTTCACTCCTTGGCTATGATCTGAATTGTTGCACATATTTTTCTATTTATATCTCTCTCTCTCTCTTTTCAATACAAATAAATGCACTTGGGACATTTGATCGTTTTTGAAGGAAGCAGAGTAATCTTTTCGTTTTGAGTCATATTTCTCGACATTTCCTAAATAAACATTTTCCTACATTAAGTCATTTAGCAGATGCTCTTATCTAGAGCATCTTACAGTTAGTGCATTCATCATATGATAGCTAGGTGGGACAACCACATACCACATCAGTCAGAGTAAGTATACTGAACAAAAATATAAATGCGACATGCAACAATTTCAACGGTTTTACTGAGTTACAGTTCATATACAGAAATCAGTCAACTGAAATAAATTAATTAGTCCCTAATCTATAGATTTCACAGGACTGGGTAGGAGCGCCGCCATGGGTGGGGCAGGGAGGGTATAGGTCCACCCATTGGGGAGCCAGGCCCAGCCAATCAAAACAAGTTTTTCCTCCACAACAAAATGGCTTTATTACAGATATAAATACTACTTTTCATCAGCTGTCCAGTCACAGATAATCCCACAGGTAAAGAAGCAGGATGTGGAGTTCCTGGGCTGGCATGGTTACACGTGGTCTGTGGTTGTGAGGCCGGTTGGACGTACTGACAAATTCTCTAAAACGACGCTGAGGTGGCTTATAGTAGAGAAATTAACATTCAATTCACTTGTAACAGCTCTGGTGGACATTCCTGCAGTCAACATTCCAATTGCATGCTCCCTCAACGTGAGACATCTGTGGCATTGTGTTGTGACAAAACTGCACATTTTCGAGTGGCCTTTTGTCCCCAGCACATGACCTGCACTTATGAT
Source organism: Salvelinus fontinalis (assembly GCF_029448725.1). Classification (NCBI taxonomy): domain Eukaryota; kingdom Metazoa; phylum Chordata; class Actinopteri; order Salmoniformes; family Salmonidae; genus Salvelinus; species Salvelinus fontinalis. Next base: position 84,010,522 of record NC_074668.1, read on the forward strand.
ACCAGTGTTACGCACATCTCTTGGAGGGAACGCAACACCCTGCTACACTCAACTCCCCATGGAGTGAAAGAGGTATGTGATTGTAGGTGCGAGTAAGGATGAGAGGCAGAGAATATTACCGTTTACTGGGAATTTATTTCCTTAACACGGGTATATGTATGCCCGCAGGCCTCTTGCCTAAGCACTCCCAATGTGCCTCCACCTCCCCCCTGGGAACAAATGAAACAAAATACAAACTTAAAGTGAACAAGTTCAATCATCAAAAACACAGTCCTATTGGCACACACATACCTCAGAAGTAGCAGCTACAAAATACTTTCACCAAAACTGTCTCTGCGCAACAACCAACACAGGACATCCAAGAAGCACTCGCTTCCTGACAAAGGAACACTGGCTTGTCAAGCTACAGAAGGAGTCGGAAATTGCAGACAGCTGTATCTCCTGACGAGAGGGCGGGGTCAGAACACCAATCTGAAATGGGGCCAACCAATCAGCTGCTTTGGACTTCAGGAAGCCACTGAAATACACACATTCAAACACATACAACCCATAACAGAAACATGGGAACGTAACACCAGTTTACTACTTGAATATTGCATGATGTCATAATCTCAAGAAACCTATCATAGTAGTTTTAGATGACCAAGGATGTTGATGTCAAGTGTCATGTTTTGTTTAGGTAACCATTACACCACCATTATGTATACCATACCACTCAAATGTTACCTCATGGAACAATGTGATGGAGACATGTTTTAAAACTACAGAGGTTTATGTGGTTGACCCATAACTCCAGGCAGTAAATTGATGGAGGTCTGGTTTTGCTATAAAGGGGTGTCAAGTGTTGGCAAGTAGCCTAGCGGATCAAATCTGCCGATGTGCCCTTGAGCAAGGCACTTAACCCTTATTGGATAAGAACACCTGCTAAATGACTAACATGTAAATGTTAAATGTAAATGTGGTCCCTTCCCTTTGGGACACCTCTGACCTGGTGAGTGAATTGCTCCTGTGCATGCCACTATCCTGAGTAGCCCAGGTGGTAAGGGTAGGTAACAACACATCCGCCATGCTGATCCTCAACACGGGGGCCCCTCAGGGATGCATGCTCAGTCCCTTCCTGTCATCCCTGTTCACTCATGACTGCACGGCCAGGCAAGGCCAGGCACAACTCCAACACCATCATTAAGTTTGCAGATGACACAACAGTGTCTGCCTGATGAGATGAGACAGCCTATTGGGAGGACGTCAGAGACCTGACCGTGTGGTGCAACGACAAAAACCTCTCCTTCAACGTGATCAAGACAAAGGAGATTATTGTGGACTACAGAAAAAGGAGTACCGAGCACGCCCTCATTCTCATCGACGGGCTGTAGTGGAGCAGGTTGAGAGCTTCAAGTTCCTAGTAGTCCACAATAATCTCCTTTGTCTTGATCACTTTGAAGGAGAGGTTGTTGTCCTTGCACCCACACGATGACTCTGTACCGGTACCCCCTGTTTATAGCCTCGCTATTGTTATTTTACTGCTGCTCTTTAATGATATATTACTTTTATTTGTTACTTTTTTTAAGGTATTTTCTTAAAACTGCATTTTTGGTTAGGGGCTTGTAAATAAGCATTTCACTGTAAGGTCTACAACAGTTGTATTCGGCGCATGTGGCAAGTACAATTTGATTTGATTTGGATTTGATTTGATTTGTCTTGGGCTACATATGATTCTTGTGTTGACAGCTTAGGTTACTTTTAGAAGCTCTTGTAAAACAATATAACAATATAATGCCTGATGGTAATCATGTGTTGGTGTCTGATCTAAAGATATCATATGCTAAACTTTGAGATCTGTGTTGGTGTCTGATCTCAAGATATCATATGCTACACTTTGAGATCTGTGTTGATGTATGAGGAGTATCAGGTGAAATATGTCATCACCTATAAGAACTTAATGTACCAAGACAATGTGTTGAAAGGTGAAACTTCAAGAGATAATCAAGAACACCATCTGCGTTTTGTGTTTTCATCCTGTCACATAAACGTCTATGCAACAGTCTCTTGTTCCTACCCAAGAATACAAAGAGCCCTTCTATCTCAGATACCTGACGTAAACACAGAGTGTTTTAAATGCTCCACCACATTAAGTCATCGAAAGCCTTCACTGACATCTACGACATTTACAAGATCATCCTGACCTGACACTGATGTCCAACCCCAAAGTCGAGTGACAAACTATCTTCCCCTGAGCTCTACGTCATGACCAAAGAACTCAGAGCCTGCTTGTGTTTCAGCCAAGGAGAAAGCTTGGTGACCCATGGTCAGAGAACATGTGGGTAGTGTTTAGCCCCTTGGAAGTCATTCAGGCACACGTGTGTATCCGTCTAGCCGGTATGACAATTTTCCGCTCTCCTTTCTTTCTCTATCTACCTCTTGCCTTCTCTCTCTGTGTGTGTGTGTGTGTGTGTGTGTGTGAGAGAGTGAGTGAGTGAGTGAGTGAGTGAGTGAGTGAGTGAGTGAGTGAGTGAGTGAGTGAGTGAGTGAGTGAGTGAGTGAGTGAGTGAGTGAGTGAGTGAGTGAGAGAGAGAGAGAGAGAGAGAGAGAGAGAGAGAGAGAGAGAGAGAGAGAGAGAGAGAGAGAGAGAGAGAGAGAGAGAGAGAGAGAGAGAGAGAGAGAGAGAGAGAGAGAGAGAGAGAGAGAGAGAGAGAGAGCAAGAGCAAGAGAGAGAGAGAGAGCAAGAGAGAGAGAGAGAGAGCAAGAGAGAGAGAGAGAGAGCAAGAGCGAGAGAGCACGAGCGAGAGAATCGTCCCAGGGTCAATGTGGAGTGGATCCAGTGTTTATAGGCCAGTGTGTTTATGTGCGTGTCAGTCTGGGGTCAGAGGAGAAGTCAACTTGCTCCAACAGGAACACAAACAAGGAAGATCACGAGTGTTTCAAATACCTGCTCTGATACTCACTGGGTGTGTGTTTGTTGAGTTAGCAAAGACATTCCAGTCAGATAAATCGGTGTAGCAGAGTTTAAATGCCATCTCTTTCACACCATTATTTCTTATCAGATGAAACATCATTAGGAGAAGTGCCTTAATTAAATGTTATCACTATGTTTTTACAACGTCACAACTAATACTATTAATACAAAACAATTATAATATGCAATTAAGTTTTGGGGGATTTCGACAGTCTTGTTTTATGTTTCCCAGGTTATTGGTGGGAGCTCCATATGAAACCAATGGTCACCACCAGACAGGGGATGTGTACAAATGCCCATTGGGCAAACGGTCCAACGGCAGCTGCTCCAAACTCAACCTAGGTACAGTATAACTATCAGCTCTCACAGACTTGACATGTGCCTATTGTGCCTCATGAGACTGATGTGTGTGTGTGTTGTGTGTGTGTGTGTGTGTGTGTGTGTGTGTGTGTGTGTGTGTGTGTGTGTGTGTGTGTGTGTGTGTGTGTGTGTGTGTGTGTGTGTGTGTGTGTGTGTGTGTGTGTGTGTGTGTGTGTGTGTGTGTGTGTGTGTGTGTGTTGTAGCCATTAGAGTGTGTGCATATACGCCTTATATGTGTCATAGGTCGTGTGAGAGTGGAATCTGGGGACCATGCTGTTCATTCCACCTTCAACAGTTTATGTACATTTCCACATCTGTATCCTCCAAGGCATCACACCACACATCCACATGTTTCCTTAGATGATACCTATTTGTACTGTGTTGTACAGAGACACAGCAAGATGTGTGAACTAGCTGGCAGATATTGTATGGTGTAGACACTGCTGCACCTGGCTTGACAACTTTAACAAGCCTAGTTCCCAGAAGCTCCTTTCCTGCAGTCAAATTATCAAATCGCCCTCTAATGGCCTCACGGGTGGAATGTTGTTCATATTTTTCATAATTTCATAATTAATAAACAGTATTTTTTAAAACCTGCTGAAAATCTGCTGTTTTATTATAATAATAAAAAATATATATAAAGTGTCATATTGGGATGCAAAGACGTTTCAACTCTATATCTGACATGGTACAGGTGTCTTCTTTTTTCAAGCCCATAACCATGTGTGTGAAGTGTCTACTTTTGTTTCAGACTAGATTTGTTTGAGAAACGCTGTGTGTGACCCTGATTTAGCCCACTGTAGTAAAATGCTCTGCACACTGCCTCAAAGGACAGGTGTTTGGTCCTTTAGTTGGGAGATCTAGCATCTTCTTCTGAACTGCCATGTGTAGTCAGTGGGTTTGCAGAAGCTTGTGAAGCGACTTTGCCGCAGGTACATTGCAGAAGTGAAAAATATACGCAAACATCTTCAAAATCTGTAGAAACATCAAGCCGTTAGAACAAACATTGTTTTTTCATTGACACTGTCTTTTCTTGTTCCTCAAGGAAGGATATCTCTGACCAATGTCGCCGAGCGAAAAGACAAGATGAGGCTGGGGATGACGCTGACAACCAACCCCAAAGACAATAGCTTTGTGGTTAGTGATGAACACACAGTCTATCAAAAGTATGGTGCCGTTATGTGTGGTTTCCACAGAGACTAACTTGGTGGTCAATTTCAGGGGTATGTGAAGACAAGCGGAGGCTGCTGAGAGGAACAGCTCATAGTAATGTCTGGAGCGGAGCGAATGGAATGGCATTAAACCATGGGTTTGATGTATGCGATACCATTCCACCTATTCCGCTCCAGCCATTACCACGAGCCCGTCCTCCCCAATTAAGGTGCCACCAACCTCCTGTGGTGAAGAGCCACATTTAGTTTTTCCGATGACCTTTTCATCCAACGTAGGCCCATGGTACACGGTACATGTCTCAAGGGTTCTTGCTGTGCTGAATGTGTTTACTTGTGTGTTGTATAGGTCTGTGGACCCCTATGGTCCTACGAGTGTGGCAGCTCATACTACAGCACTGGGATCTGCTCTCGAGTCAACGCCAGCTTCAAGTTCTCCAAGACCATCGCTCCAGCCTTCCAGAGTAAATACAGAGCACGCCCCTGTCCTGTCTGCCAATGTTTATGGATCTTCTTCCATAAGTATAAGTCATTATTGATTCTAATGCATTAGACTGTTTGCCATTGTTTTATGGATCTTCTTCCATAAGTATAAAGTCATTATTGATTCTAATGCATTAGACTGTTTGCCATTGCTCATCCATAAAGGTTGCATTGATGGTGCAGTTCAGACATTACTGTGTGTCTTTCTCTGCTAGGGTGTGAGACCTACATGGATATAGTGATCGTTCTGGATGGTTCCAACTCCATCTACCCCTGGACGGAGGTGCAGGCCTTTCTTATCAACATTCTACAGAAGTTCTACATTGGACCAGGCCAGATACAGGTGACTTATGGGAAATGTGTTGCTCTGGCTAACCTGGTTGAATTGCCTGTTATGCCCCAGTTTTCCTGATTCAACTCCAGGTCTGGAGTGTCAAAGGATGACGTTGTCTGAGTCCATGTTGCTGATTAGTAGAATGAAAACCAGACGTGTCTTGTCCCTCCAGACCTGTAGGTAAACAGCCCTGTTATGATGTATGTGCGTGATATTGTTCAGGTTGGAGTGGTGCAGTATGGAGAGAAGGTGGTGCATGAGTTCCATCTGAATGACTACAAGTCGGTGGAGGAGGTGGTGAAGAGAGCGAGCAACATCCACCAGAGAGGCGGAGAGGAAACCAACACGGCCCTCGGCATCAACGTCGCTCTGTAAAACTCCCTAACTGATATGAAACTACATCAGCAATATCCCTAATATTGAATCAGTATACTGTAGTGTTGACATTTCTCTATCTATTGTATCTCACAACAAGTACAACTATAATGACATACAGTAAATGATTGTACATGACACTAGGTAATAGTAATAGAAGACTATAAAAAAAACGTTAAATACTGTATTTGTTACCTTATTCTGAGTTATTACTCAAATCCCACTTTTTGGCTATAAACTTTGAACCTTTCAAATATGAATTTAATAAATCACATGCCACAGCTCAGAAGCATTCAAGCGAGGAGCCCGACGAGGCGCCAAGAAGGTGATGATCGTGATCACTGACGGGGAGTCACATGACAGCCCTGACCTTCAACAGGCCATCGAGGACAGCGAGAAGGATGGTATCACCCGATATGCCATCGCTGTGAGTCACCCTCTCTGTCTCCTTCCTGTCCTCTCTCCTGCTACGCCATCGCTGTGAGTCACCCTCTCTGTCTCCTTCCTGTCCTTGCTCCTGCTACGCCATCGCTGTGAGTCACCCTCTCGTCTCCTTCCTGTCCTCTCTCCTGCTACGCCATCGCTGAGTCACCCTCTCTGTCTCCTTCCTGTCCTCTCTCCTGCTACGTCATCGCTGTGAGTCACCCTCTCTGTCTCCTTCCTGTCCTCTCTCCTGCTACACCATTACTGTGAGTCACCCTCTCTGTCTCCTTCCTGTCTTCTCTCCTGCTACGTCATCGCTGTGAGTCACCGTCTCTGTCTCCTTCCTGTCCTCTCTGCTGCTACGTCATCGCTGTGAGTCACCCTCTCTGTCTCCTTCCTGTCCTCTCTCCTGCTACACCATCGCTGTGAGTCACCCTCTCTGTCTCTTTCCTGTCCTCTCTCCTGCTACACCATCGCTGTGAGTCACCCTCTCTGTCTCCTTCCTGTCCTCTCTCCTGCTACGTCATCGCTGTGAGTCACCCTCTCCGTCTCCTTCCTGTCCTCTCTCCTGCTACGTCATCGCTGAGTCACCCTCGCTGTCTCCTTCCTGTCCTCTCTCCTGCTACGTCATCGCTGTGAGTCACCCTCTCTGTCTCCTTCCTGTCCTCTCTCCTGCTACGTCATCGCTGTGAGTCACCCTCTCTGTCTCCTTCCTGTCCTCTCTCATGCTACGTCATCGCTGTGAGTCACCCTCTCTGTCTCCTTCCTGTCCTCTCTCCTGCTACGTCATCGCTGTGAGTCACCCTCTCTGTCTCCTCCCTGTCCTCTCTCCTGCTACACCATCACTGTGAGTCACCGCCTCTGTCTACGTCCTGTCCTCTCTCCTGCTACGTCATCACTGTGAGTCAACCTCTCTGTCTCCTTCCTGTCCTCTCTCCTGCTATGCCATCGCTGAGTCACCCTCTCTGTCTCCTTCCTGTCCTCTCTCCTGCTACACCATCACTGTGAGTCACCCTCTCTGTCTCCTTCCTGTCCTCTCTCCTGCTACACCATTACTGTGAGTCAACCTCTCTGTCTCCTCCCTGTCCTCTCTCCTGCTACGTCATCGCTGTGAGTCACCCTCTCTGTCTCCTTCCTGTCCTCTCTCCTGCTACACCATCACTGTGAGTCAACCTCTCTGTCTCCTCCCTGTCCTCTCTCCTGCTACACCATCGCTGTGAGTCAACCTCTCTGTCTCCTCCCTGTCCTCTCTCCTGCTACGTCATCACTGTGAGTCACCCTCTCTGTCTCCTTCCTGTCCTCTCTCCTGCTACGCCATCGCTGTGAGTCACCGTCTCTGTCTCCTTCCTGTCCTCTCTCCTGCTATGCCATCGCTGAGTCACCCTCTCTGTCTCCTTCCTGTCCTCTCTCCTGCTACACCATCACTGTGAGTCAACCTCTCTGTCTCCTTCCTGTCCTCTCTCCTGCTACACCATCGCTGTGAGTTACCCTCTCTGTCTCCTTCCTGTCCTCTCTCCTGCTACACCATCACTGTGAGTCACCCTCTCTGTCTCCTCCCTGTCCTCTCTCCTGCTACACCATCGCTGTGAATCACCCTCTCTGTCTACTTCCTGTCCTCTCTCCTGCTACACCATCACTGTGAGTCACCCTCTCTGTCTCCTTCCTGTCCTCTCTCCTGCTACGTCATCACTGTGAGTCACCCTCTCTGTCTCCTTCCTGTCCTCTCTCCTGCTACGCCATCGCTGAGTCACCCTCTCTGTCTCATTCCTGTCCTCTCTCCTGCTACGCCATCGCTGAGTCATCCTCTCTGTCTCCTTCCTGTCCTCTCTCCTGCTATGCCATCACTGTGAATCACCCTCTCTGTCTACTTCCTGTCCTCTCTCCTGCTATGCCATCACTGTGAGTCAACCTCTCTGTCTCCTTCCTGTCCTCTCTCCTGCTACGCCATCGCTGAGTCACCCTCTCTGTCTCCTCCCTGTCCTCTCTCCTGCTACACCATTACTGTGAGTCAACCTCTCTGTCTCCTTCCTGTCCTCTCTCCTGCTACGTCATCACTGTGAGTCACCCTCTCTGTCTCCTTCCTGTCCTCTCTCCTGCTATGCCATCGCTGAGTCACCCTCTCTGTCTCCTTCCTGTCCTCTCTCCTGCTACACCATTACTGTGAGTCAACCTCTCTGTCTCCTTCCTGTCCTCTCTCCTGCTACGTCATCGCTGTGAGTCACCGTCTCTGTCTCCTCCCTGTCCTCTCTCCTGCTACGTCATCACTGTGAGTCACCCTCTCTGTCTCCTTCCTGTCCTCTCTCCTGCTACACCATCACTGTGAGTCAACCTCTCTGTCTCCTTCCTGTCCTCTCTCCTGCTACACCATCGCTGTGAGTCAACCTCTCTGTCTCCTCCCTGTCCTCTCTCCTGCTATGCCATCGCTGTGAGTCACCGTCTCTGTCTCCTACCTGTCCTCTCTCCTGCTATGCCATCGCTGAGTCACCCTCTCTGTCTCCTTCCTGTCCTCTCTCCTGCTACACCATCACTGTGAGTCACCCTCTCTGTCTCCTTCCTGTCCTCTCTCCTGCTACACCATCACTGTGAGTCAACCTCTCTGTCTCCTCCCTGTCCTCTCTCCTGCTACGTCATCGCTGTGAGTCACCGTCTCTGTCTCCTTCCTGTCCTCTCTCCTGCTACACCATCGCTGTGAGTCACCCTCTCTGTCTCCTCCCTGTCCTCTCTCCTGCTACACCATCACTGTGAGTCACCCTCTCTGTGTCCTTCCTGTCCTCTCTCCTGCTACACCATCGCTGTGAGTCACCCTCTCTGTCTCCTTCCTGTCCTCTCTCCTGCTACACCATCGCTGTGAATCACCCTCTCTGTCTCCTTCCTGTCCTCTCTCCTGCTACACCATCGCTGTGAATCACCCTCTCTCTCTACTTCCTGTCCTCTCTCCTGCTACACCATCACTGTGAGTCACCCTCTCTGTCTCCTTCCTGTCCTCTCTCCTGCTACACCATCGCTGTGAGTCACCCTCTCTGTCTCTTTCCTGTCCTCTCTCCTGCTACACCATCGCTGTGAATCACCCTCTCTGTCTCCTTCCTGTCCTCTCTCCTGCTACACCATCGCTGTGAATCACCCTCTCTGTCTACTTCCTGTCCTCTCTCCTGCTACACCATCACTGTGAGTCACCCTCTCTGTCAACGTCCTGTCCTCTCTCCTGCTACGTCATCACTGTGAGTCACCCTCTCTGTCTCCTTCCTGTCCTCTCTCCTGCTACGCCATCGCTGAGTCACCCTCTCTGTCTCATTCCTGTCCTCTCTCCTAATATGCCATCGCTGAGTCATCCTCTCTGTCTCCTTCCTGTCCTCTCTCCTGCTATGCCATCACTGTGAGTCAACCTCTCTGTCTCCTTCCTGTCCTCTCTCCTGCTACGCCATCGCTGAGTCACCCTCTCTGTCTCCTCCCTGTCCTCTCTCCTGCTACACCATTACTGTGAGTCAACCTCTCTGTCTCCTTCCTGTCCTCTCTCCTGCTACGTCATCACTGTGAGTCACCCTCTCTGTCTCCTTCCTGTCCTCTCTCCTGCTATGCCATCGCTGAGTCACCCTCTCTGTCTCCTTCCTGTCCTCTCTCCTGCTACACCATTACTGTGATTCAACCTCTCTGTCTCCTTCCTGTCCTCTCTCCTGCTACGTCATCGCTGTGAGTCACCGTCTCTGTCTCCTCCCTGTCCTCTCTCCTGCTACGTCATCACTGTGAGTCACCCTCTCTGTCTCCTTCCTGTCCTCTCTCCTGCTACGTCATCACTGTGAATCACACTCTCTGTCTCCTCCCTGTCCTCTCTCCTGCTACACCATCACTGTGAGTCACCCTCTCTGTCTCCTTCCTCTCTCCTGCTACGTCATCGCTGTGAATCACCCTCTCTGTCTCCTCCCTGTCCTCTCTCCTGCTACGTCATCGCTGTGAGTCACCCTCTCTGTCTCCTCCCTGTCCTCTCTCCTGCTACGTCATCGCAGAGTCACCCTCTCTGTCTCCTACCTGTCCTCTCTCCTGCTACGTCATCGCTGTGAGTCACCCTCTCTGTCTCCTTCCTCTCTCCTGCTACACCATCACTATGAGTCACCCTCTCTGTCTCCTTCCTGTCCTCTCTCCTGCTACGTCATCACTGTGAGTCACCCTCTCTGTCTCCTTCCTGTCCTCTCTCCTGCTACGCCATCGCTGAGTCACCCTCTCTGTCTCATTCCTGTCCTCTCTCCTGCTATGCCATCGCTGAGTCATCCTCTCTGTCTCCTTCCTGTCCTCTCTCCTGCTATGCCATCACTGTGAGTCAACCTCTCTGTCTCCTTCCTGTCCTCTCTCCTGCTACGCCATCGCTGAGTCACCCTCTCTGTCTCCTCCCTGTCCTCTCTCCTGCTACACCATTACTGTGAGTCAACCTCTCTGCCTCCTTCCTGTCCTCTCTCCTGCTACGTCATCACTGTGAGTCACCCTCTCTGTCTCCTCCCTGTCCTCTCTCCTGCTACGTCATCGCTGTGAGTCACCGTCTCTGTCTCCTCCCTGTCCTCTCTCCTGCTACGTCATCACTGTGAGTCACCGTCTCTGTCTCCTCCCTGTCCTCTCTCCTGCTACACCATCACTGTGAGTCACCCTCTCTGTCTCCTTCCTCTCTCCTGCTACACCATCACTGTGAATCACCCTCTCTGTCTCCTCCCTGTCCTCTCTCCTGCTACACCATCACTGTGAGTCACCCTCTCTGTCTCCTTCCTCTCTCCTGCTACGTCATCGCTGTGAGTCACCCTCTCTGTCTCCTCCCTGTCCTCTCTCCTGCTATGCCATCGCTGAGTCACCCTCTCTGTCTCCTTCCTGTCCTCTCTCCTGCTACACCATCTCTGTGAGTCACCGTTTCTGTCTCCTTCCTGTCCTCTCTCCTGCTACGTCATCGCTGTGAGTCAACCTCTCTGTCTCCTCCCTGTCCTCTCTCCTGCTATGCCGTCGCTGAGTCACCCTCTCTGTCTCATTCCTGTCCTCTCTCCTGCTACGCCGTCACTGTGAGTCACCCTCTCTGTCTCCTTCCTCTCTCCTGCTACGTCATCGCTGTGAGTCACCCTCTCTGTCTCCTCCCTGTCCTCTCTCCTGCTATGCCATCGCTGAGTCACCCTCTCTGTCTCATTCCTGTCCTCTCTCCTGCTATGCCATCGCTGAGTCATCCTCTCTGTCTCCTTCCTGTCCTCTCTCCTGCTATGCCATCGCTGAGTCACCCTCTCTGTCTCCTTCCTGTCCTCTCTCCTGCTACACCATCACTGTGAGTCACCCTCTCTGTCTCCTCCCTGTCCTCTCTCCTGCTACACCATCACTGTGAGTCACCCTCTCTGTCTCCTTCCTCTCTCCTGCTACACCATCACTGTGAATCACCCTCTCTGTCTCCTCCCTGTCCTCTCTCCTGCTACACCATCACTGTGAGTCACCCTCTCTGTCTCCTTCCTCTCTCCTGCTACACCATCACTGTGAGTCACCCTCTCTGTCTCCTTCCTCTCTCCTGCTACGTCATCGCTGTGAGTCACCCTCTCTGTCTCCTCCCTGTCCTCTCTCCTGCTATGCCATCGCTGAGTCACCCTCTCTGTCTCCTTCCTGTCCTCTCTCCTGCTACACCATCACTGTGAGTCACCGTTTCTGTCTCCTTCCTGTCCTCTCTCCTGCTATGTTATCGCTGTGAGTCAACCTCTCTGTCTCCTCCCTGTCCTCTCTCCTGCTATGCCATCGCTGAGTCACCCTCTCTGTCTCATTCCTGTCCTCTCTCCTGCTACGCCGTCACTGTGAGTCACCCTCTCTGTCTCCTTCCTGTCCTCTCTCCTGCTACGCCATCGCTGAGTCACCCTCTCTGTCTCCTTCCTGTCCTCTCTCCTGCTATGCCATCGCTGAGTCACCCTCTCTGTCTCCTTCCTGTCCTCTCTCCTGCTATGCCATCGCTGAGTCACCCTCTCTGTCTCCTTCCTGTCCTCTCTCCTGCAACGCCATCACTGTGAGTCACCCTCTCTGTCTCCTTCCTGTCCTCTCTCCTGCTACACCCTCGCTGTGAGTCACCCTCTCTGTCTCCTTCCTCTCTCCTGCTACGTCATCGCTGTGAGTCAACCTCGCTGTCTCCTTCCTGTCCTCTCTCCTGCTACGTCATCGCTGTGAGTCACCCTCTCTGTCTCCTCCCTGTCCTCTCTCCTGCTACGCCATCACTGTGAGTCACCCTCTCTGTCTCCTTCCTGTCCTCTCTCCTGCTACACCATCACTGTGAGTCACCCTCTCTGTCTCCTCCCTGTCCTCTCTCCTGCTACACCATCGCTGTGAGTCACCCTCTCTGTCTCCTCCCTGTCCTCTCTCCTGCTACACCATTACTGTGAGTCAACCTCTCTGTCTCCTCCCTGTCCTCTCTCCTGCTACGTCATCGCTGTGAGTCACCGTCTCTGTCTCCTCCATGTCCTCTCTCCTGCTACGTCATCACTGTGAGTCACCCTCTCTGTCTCCTCCCTGTCCTCTCTCCTGCTACGTCATCGCTGTGAGTCACCGTCTCTGTCTCCTCCATGTCCTCTCTCCTGCTACGTCATCACTGTGAGTCAACCTCTCTGTCTCCTCCCTGTCCTCTCTCCTGCTACACCATCACTGTGAGTCACCCTCTCTGTCTCCTTCCTGTCCTCGCTCCTGCTACACCATCACTGTGAGTCACCCTCTCTGTCTCCTCCCTGTCCTCTCTCCTGCTACACCATCGCTGTGAGTCACCCTCTCTGTCTCCTCCCTGTCCTCTCTCCTGCTACGCCATCACTGTGAGTCACCCTCTCTGTCTCCTCCCTGTCCTCTCTCCTGCTACACCATCATTGTGAGTCAACCTCTCTGTCTACTTCCTGTCCTCTCTCCTGCTATGCCATCGCTGAGTCACCCTCTCTGTCTCCTTCCTGTCCTCTCTCCCTTGTTTAGGTTTTTCCACTGCCGTTGCTCTAATGTCCAAAAGTTATCAAAATGTCATAAACCACTAAATGTGAACATAACTGGAGACAGCTGGTCATTTTTGGAAGCATGAAGTAATGTTACGGTAGCTAGTAAAGAGAGAAGGAGTGGTAACTAACTAGCTAACTGACAATAAGTTAATTTTTCCACCCCACATTTAACTAGCTAGCTAACGTTTGTATTTTGTTATTTATTATGGATCCCCATTAGCTGCTGCCAAGGAAGCAGCTACTCTTCCTAGGGTCCAGCAAAATTAAGGCAGTTAAACAATTTAAAAAACATTACAATACATTAACAACAGATTTCACAACACATTAAGTGTGTGTCCTCAGGCCTCTACTCTACTACTGTCACGCCCTGAACATAGATTGCTTTGTATGTTTCTATTTTTTGTTTGGTCAGGGTGTGATGTGGGTGGGCATTCTATGTTTGTATGTCTAGGTTTTGTATTTCTATGTTTTGGCCTGGTATGGTTCCCAATCAGAGGCAGCTGTCTATCGTTGAGAACCATACTTAGGTAGCCTGTTTTCCCACTGTTAGTTGTGGGTGGTTATTTTCTGTTTAGTGTTTGTATCACCTGTCAGAACTGTTTCGGTTATTCCTTTTGTTATTTTGTAGTTAGTGTTCAATTTCGAATAAATAATATGAACATGTATCACGCTGCACCTTGGTCCTCACCTTCTTCTTCTGAATGCCGTGACAACTACCACATATCTACAACACAAAATCTATGTGTACGTGCGTGTATAGTGCGCATGTTATCGTGTGTGTGTATCCATGTGTCTATGCCTATGTTTGTGTTGCTTCACAGTCCCTGCTGTTCCAAAAGGTGTATTTTTAAATTCAATTTTACTGCTTGCATGAGTCACTTGATGTGGAATAGAGTTCCATGTGGTCATGGCTCTATATAGTACTGTTTAACTGACAGATAGAAAGTAGAATTGCTACAGTTATTAAATGTATTTACAGTTAGTCAGCTGCTGCTTCTACTCTCTTTAGCTAACTACCATAATACTGCTTCGTGCCTCCATAATGACAAGGTGGCTACAATTACTGAAGTACAATGTTCATTTTTCTGGTTTGGGACATGTACACTTTCAACACACATTGGGATGTGACTTCACTGATGTGATGTGAGCTTCACCAGTGCTCAAAAGAGTACAGAGGTTTATACGGAACACAAACCGTTTAACTCAAACCGTTCGCGCGCGTGCGCCATCGTGCATAAATGTATTTTGTCACACCACACCAAACGCGATCACGACACGCAGGTTAAAATATGAAAACAAACACTGAACCAATTACATTAATTTGGGGACAGGTCGAAAAGCATTAAACCTTTATGGCAATTTAGCTAGCTAACTTGCACTTGCTAGATAATGTGTCCTATTTAGCTAACTTGCTGTTGCTAGCTAATTTGTCTTGTGATATAACCATTGAGTTGTTATTTTACCTCGAAATGCACAAGGTCCTCTACTCCGACAATTAATCCACACATAAAACAGTCAACCGAATCGTTTCTAGTCATCTCTCCTCCTTCTAGGCTTTTTCTTCTCTTGACTTTACATTGCGATTGGCAACTTTCATATATTAGGTGCATTACCGCCACCGACCTCGTTTGTCTTTCAGTCACCCACGTGGGTATAACCAATGAGATGGCACGTGGGTACCTGCTTCTATAAACCAATGAGGAGATGGGAGAGGCAGGACTTGCAGCGCAATCTGCGTCAGAAATAGAAAGGAGTTCTATTTTAGCCCTTGGCAACGCAGACAGTCATTTGCGAGCAGTAATTGAATAACATAGATTTCTACATTTATTTTGCGCACCCAGCGCAAGCGGTGTTGTCAGGGTATTAGACAGAGCCTAAACGGTTTAGTGCCCTCTCAAAACGTATATACACAGCCAGCCAAGTGGTTGAAGGTGTGAATGATCTTTCCAAGCCCACAGAACACTTCGGTTGAGACCGCTTTGGCATGGGGTTCTCCTGAGCTTATTCAGCCCATAGATGATGAGGTGAGGGGCCCCGTCAAACCAGGCCATGGGCATCTAAGAAGAGAAGGGAGGTGCTGAGTTCATTTGGTTGCTGACAGTTGGAATTTGTGACATCAGGCAGCAGGGACACAGTCCACCAAACGATTGGAAGTTGAACCACCCTTCTCTGGTTAAACTTCTAAGTCTATCTAAAGTGTGCCAGTTTCCCTTTTGGTTTGTGTGGGCAACAGGATTGTTGAGTCACAGTTCATAAGTGAGATGGCTCTATAGTAGGGCACTCTACAACAAAGTCTGGGGATTGATGTCTCTGTCTGGTTGTCACCAGGTGCTTGGCTACTACAACCGGCGTGGAATCAACCCAGAGGCATTCCTGAATGAAATCAAGTATATCGCTAGTGACCCCGATGACAAGCACTTCTTCAAGGTGACTGATGAGTCTGCATTGAAGGACATTGTGGATGCGCTTGGGGATAGGATCTTCAGTTTGGAAGGTATTCCATATAACGCTGTGTAACAACCATCTGTAAACCACAAACTAGACCCAACTCATTTCCTTTTCCTGTACTCAAAGAAAACAATTCCTCCTGTTGAACTCACCTGGTATTCCTCTACAGGGACCAGTAAGAACGGGACGGCATTTGGCCTCCAGATGTCTCAGGCTGGCTTCTCTTCACACTTCGTGGAGGTGAGTCTCACCACTGCTGCCAGTATACCCTCCCTCATGTACCAGTCTTCCTGTTTTCTACTGTAGCTGACATCACCATCCTCCCTCATGTACCAGTCTTCCTGTTTTCTACTGTAGCTGACATCACTATCCTCCCCCATGTACCAGTCTTCCTGTTTTCTACTGTAGCTGACATCACCATCCTCCCTCATGTACCAGTCTTCCTGTTTTCTACTGTAGCTGACATCACCATCCTCCCTCATGTACCAGTCTTCCTGTTTTCTACTGTAGCTGACCACCATCCTCCCTCATGTACCAGTCTTCCTGTTTTCTACTGTAGCTGACCACCATCCTCCCTCATGTACCAGTCTTCCTGTTTTCTACTGTAGCTGACATCACTATCCTCCCCCATGTACCAGTCTTCCTGTTCTCTACTGTAGCTGACATCACCATCCTCCCTCATGTACCAGTCTTCCTGTTTTCTACTGTAGCTGACATCACCATCCTCCCTCATGTACCAGTCTTCCTGTTCTCTACTGTAGCTGACATCACCATCCTCCCCCATGTACCAGTCTTCCTGTTTTCTACTGTAGCTGACATCACCATCCTCCCCCATGTACCAGTCTTCCTGTTCTCTACTGTAGCTGACATCACCATCCTCCCCCATGTACCAGTCTTCCTGTTTTCTACTGTAGCTGACATCACCATCCTCCCCCATGTACCAGTCTTCCTGTTCTCTACTGTAGCTGACATCACCATCCTCCCTCATGTACCAGTCTTCCTGTTTTCTATTGTAGCTGACATCACCATCCTCCCTCATGTACCAGTCTTCCTGTTTTCTACTGTAGCTGACATCACCATCCTCCCCCATGTACCAGTCTTCCTGTTCTCTACTGTAGCTGACATCACCATTCTCCCTCATGTACCAGTCTTCCTGTTTTCTACTGTAGCTGACATCACCATCCTCCCTCATGTACCAGTCTTCCTGTTCTCTACTGTAGCTGACATCACCATCCTCCCCCATGTACCAGTCTTCCTGTTTTCTACTGTAGCTGACATCACCATCCTCCCTCATGTACCAGTCTTCATTATTTTTTGTTTCTTTCTACTCTCTCCATCTGCGTCCCAGATTCAGGTTTGCTGATGCAATAGCTTTGATTTTCCAGTTCCATGCCACAGTTGAAGCACAACCTGACTAGGGAACAATAAATATATCCCTTTTTCTTAAAACAATAAATAGGGAAACTGCAGCTGGGTGACTGGGATGGCTGGAAATTCCATACTCCAGAAGGCTGGATTCCAGGGATATCACTTTCTCAACAAACGCAACCAGAGTGTTGAGAGTAGGATCACTTATTGGAAAGACTTCGGCTGCCTTAATAAAGGAGAAAAACTGTCCCAAAAGACCAGATGGTTTTGTTGAATGTGGAGTGTGCCAGCTTGATTCTGCTCAAGTCCTACATACCCAGACATCTTATTCTCCAATGCAGTCCTACATACCCAGACATCCTATTCTCCAATGCAGTCCTACATACCCAGACATCCTATTCTCCAATGCAGTCCTACATACCCAGACATCTTATTCTCCAATGCAGTCCTACATACCCAGACATCCTATTCTCCAATGCAGTCCTACATACCCAGACATCCTATTCTCCAATGCAGTCCAGCTAGCCAGAGATCTATATGTTTGTTTATTGCTATTGCTTCCTCCAACTCAGAGTAATAATGTTAAAAAGGGATTCCCAGATGTAAGGCATTGTTTCACACCAAGTTGTGTGTGCAAATGGCCGCAGGTTGGACGATGAGAATGGACATGTTCCAGGTAGTCTTTATTGCAGATATTCAGATCTCAACAAGCCTGAAGAGGTGTATAGTGGGGATTATTTGGGGCTACATCACCATGGAAACAGTGTGCACCACCACTAAAACAGATACCCACAGAGTCTAGCACCACACAGCTGTCAAAAACTGTCTGTGAATCAGTCGCTCAGCGAGCTAGACGTTTTCATGTCCCAGGAAGTGGTCGAGAAGTAGTCCATGAGGGTTCCGTCAGTCGTATGCTAACTGCTAGCTAACCTTTGGAAAATGTTCCGTCTGCGTATTATGCGTGGCAGAGGAGGGACTAGATTAGCCTCGGGAACACTGTAATTATACAACTGACATGTATTCAAAGTAGGATGAACAAATGTCCACCGTCAGCCCATATGCTGTCTTCTTCTCCCGTGCTTTTCTTCTTCTCCCGTGCTTGTCTTCTTCTCCCGTGCTTGTCTTCTTCTCCCGTGCTTGTCTTCTTCTCCCGTGCTTGTCTTCTTCTCCCGTGCTTGTCTTCTTCTCCCGTGCTTGTCTTCTTCTCCCGTGCTTGTCTTCTTCTCCCGTGCTTGTCTTCTTCTCCCGTGCTTGTCTTCTTCTCCCGTGCGTGTCTTCTTCTCCCGTGCGTGTCTTCTTCTCCCGTGCTTGTCTTCTTCTCCCGTGCTTGTCTTCTTCTCCCGTGCTTGTCTTCTTCTCCCGTGCTTGTCTTCTTCTCCCGTGCTTGTCTTCTTCTCCCGTGCTTGTCTTCTTCTCCCGTGCTTGTCTTCTTCTCCCGTGCTTGTCTTCTTCTCCCGTGCTTGTCTTCTTCTCCCGTGCTTATCTTCTTCTCCCGTGCTTGTCTTCTTCTCCCGTGCTTGTGGTTACTGGTTGGTTACTGGTGACAGTGGTTTCTTCTTTTCTGATGACACAGACCCAAAAATGCCCCTACTATAACGTATTATAATGATGAACCTGTAACGTTTCTCATCAACATTCTTTCATATTACTTTGTGTGGTGCATACAGGTGATGGAACACGTGTTTATGTGTGAGAGAGAGAGAGTTTGGCTAACACTTTAATCATTAACAGGACCCATGCAAGCTTAACTTATTATCCTCTCAAATGTCTCCAATGGCTTTTAAATCAATTTGGGAGGAGAACGAAGGAAAATATAATGAATGTGGGTAGGCAGACTTACGTTTTGATTGATTTATTGTTTATTAAGCTATTGTTGGCAGAACGCGTGAACGGTCATCAAACTCTTAAAGTTTCTGCAAAAATATCCTTGCTGGAGTCTGGGGACTAGAGGGAGGCTGGGGATTGTAGCCTGGGAGGAAGGATGAGGAAGGATGATTTGATTTAGAGAGAAAGGGTTTATTTATCATCATCATCATCATTCTGTGTACTCATCACCTTCTCCATTTTTCCATCATTGCCTGCTGAACCAATGGCAATACACGCACACGCGCGCGCACATGCGCGCACACACAAACACACACACACACAATATGTTTTTATGTTCACACTAAGTGCCTGTCTCCTGTCTGTCCCCAAAGGATGGGATCCTGGTGGGGGCACCGGGGGCCTACGACTGGAATGGAGCCGTCCTGAAGGAGACCCGACAGGGGAAGGTGGTTCCACCCAAGTCCTCCTACTCACAGGAATTCCCAGAGGAGCTGAAGAACCATGGCGCCTACCTAGGTGAGGGAGGAATTGACGATCTAAAGGCTTGGTCACAGAGGTGTTTGGTTTGAGTAGATCGATAGACTCCTCCTCTGATCCTCTCTCTGCCCTTCTTCTTCTCTCTGACCTTCATCCTCTCTCTGTCCCTCATCCTCTCTCTGTTCTTCATCCTCTCTCTGTCCCTCATCCTCTCTCTGTCCTTCATCCTCTCTCTGTCCCTCATCCTCTCTCTGTCCCTCATCCTCTCTCTGTTCTTCATCCTCTCTCTGTCCCTCATCCTCTCTCTGTCCCTCATCCTCTCTCTGTCCCTCATCCTCTCTCTGTCCCTCATCCTCTCTCTGTCCCTCGTCCTCTCTCTGTCCCTCATCCTCTCTCTGTCCTTCATCCTCTCTCTGCTCTTCATCCTCTCTCTGTCCCTCATCCTCTCTCTGTCCCTCATCCTCTCTCTGTCCCTCATCCTCTCTCTGTCCTCTCTCTGTCCCTCATCCTCTCTCTGTCCCTCATCCTCTCTCTGTCCCTCATCATCTCTCTGTCCTCTCTCTGTCCCTCATCCTCTCTCTGAGTAGATCGATAGACTCCTCCTCTGATCCTCTCTCTGTCCCTCATCCTCTCTCTGTTCTTCATCCTCTCTCTGTCCCTCATCCTCTCAATTCAATTCAATTCAATTCAAGGGGCTTTATTGGCATGGGAAACATGTGTTAACATTGCCAAAGCAAGTGAGGTAGA